>NW_022262685.1:0-142500 GCF_002021735.2 Oncorhynchus kisutch | reverse complement strand
TCTCACCTGTATGGAACAGAGACACTGGAGTCAACAACAACAACAACATCAACAACAACAACACCACAGTCAGAGACAGCAGGACAGATAGACAGGGTCATCTTCTCACCTGTATGGAACAGAGACACTGGAGTCAACAACAACAACAACATCATCAACAACAACAACACCACAGTCGGAGACAGCAGGACAGATAGACAGGGTCATCTTCTCACCTGTATGGAACAGAGACACTGGAGTCAACAACAACAACAACATCATCAACAACAACAACAAGACCACAGTCGGAGACAGCAGGACAGATAGACAGGGTCATCTTCTCACCTGTATGGAACAGAGACACTGGAGTCAACAACAACAACAACATCATTAACAACAACAAGACCACAGTCGGAGACAGCAGGACATACAGACAGGGTCATCTTCTCACATACAGAGACACTGGAGTCAACAACAACAACAAGACCACAGTCGGAGACAGCAGGACATACAGACAGGGTCATCTTCTCACATACAGAGACATGGTTAGAGGAGTCAAACACAACAACAACATCATTAACAACAACAAGACCACAGTCGGAGACAGCAGGACATACAGACAGGGTCATCTTCTCACATACAGAGACATGGTTAGAGGAGTCAAACACAACAACACACTGCAGCAATACTCCCCTAAAACCACTGACATATGTGCTCTATTCAAACAGCTGGTAACACTCTCAGGACGATTTATTGAGAAACTGTTACTGCCTTTGTGAAAACGTTCGACAGACCCAAGAGCAATCGGTCCACAGCTTGTGGGGATTGTTGTTTTAAATGTATTGTACTGTACGTGACTGAGCCAAGAAAATACACATTTCCATTATATGTAAATGTGGGGAAATTTGTGAATTTGAATTTTCAGCAGGTCTACCAGAGTCAGTCAGGGTGTAGAAGACCAGTCTAGTCAGGAAGGAGAACAGCAGGTCTACCAGAGTCAGTCAGGGTGTAGAAGACCAGTCTAGTCAGGAAGGAGAACAGCAGGCCTACCAGAGTCAGACAGGGTGTAGAAGACCAGTCCAGTCAGGAAGGAGAACAGCAGGTCTACCAGAGTCAGACAGGGTGTAGAAGACCAGTCTAGTCAGGAAGGAGAACAGCAGGTCTACCAGAGTCAGTCAGGGTGTAGAAGACCAGTCCAGTCAGGAAGGAGAACAGCAGGTCTACCAGAGTCAGACAGGGTGTAGAAGACCAGTCTAGTCAGGAAGGAGAACAGCAGGCCTACCAGAGTCAGACAGGGTGTAGAAGACCAGTCTAGTCAGGAAGGAGAACAGCAGGCCTACCAGAGTCAGTCAGGGTGTAGAAGACCAGTCTAGTCAGGAAGGAGAACAGCAGGCCTACCAGAGTCAGTCAGGGTGTAGAAGACCAGTCTAGTCAGGAAGGAGAACAGCAGGCCTACCAGAGTCAGTCAGGGTGTAGAAGACCAGTCTAGTCAGGAAGGAGAACAGCAGGCCTACCAGAGTCAGTCAGGGTGTAGAAGACCAGTCTAGTCAGGAAGGAGAACAGCAGGCCTACCAGAGTCAGTCAGGGTGTAGAAGACCAGTCTAGTCAGGAAGGAGAACAGCAGGCCTACCAGAGTCAGTCAGGGTGTAGAAGACCAGTCTAGTCAGGAAGGAGAACAGCAGGCCTACCAGAGTCAGTCAGGGTGTAGAAGACCAGTCTAGTCAGGAAGGAGAACAGCAGGTCTACCAGAGTCAGACAGGGTGTAGAAGACCAGTCCAGTCAGGAAGGAGAACAGCAGGTCTACCAGAGTCAGACAGGGTGTAGAAGACCAGTCTAGTCAGGAAGGAGAACAGCAGGTCTACCAGAGTCAGACAGGGTGTAGAAGACCAGTCTAGTCAGGAAGGAGAACAGCAGGTCTACCAGAGTCAGTCAGGGTGTAGAAGACCAGTCCAGTCAGGAAGGAGAACAGCAGGTCTACCAGAGTCAGACAGGGTGTAGAAGACCAGTCTAGTCAGGAAGGAGAACAGCAGGCCTACCAGAGTCAGTGGGAAGGTAGAAGACCAGTCTAGTCAGGAAGGAGAACAGCAGGCCTACCAGAGTCAGTGGGAAGGTAGAAGACCAGTCTAGTCAGGAAGGAGAACAGCAGGCCTACCAGAGTCAGTGGGAAGGTAGAAGACCAGTCCAGTCAGGAAGGAGAACAGCAGGCCTACCAGAGTCAGTGGGAAGGTAGAAGACCAGTCTAGTCAGGAAGGAGAACAGCAGGCCTACCAGAGTCAGTGGGAAGGTAGAAGACCAGTCCAGTCAGGAAGGAGAACAGCATGCAGGGGATGATGACGTTGACGATGAAGTAGAGAGGCAGCCTCAGCATCAGGAAGTGGTAGGTGATATCCAGGTAGGGTGTGTCAGGGCAGCAGGCATAGTAGACCCAGTGCTTCCAGCTCCTATAGTCCTGCATCACCCACTCACCACTCTCCATGAAGTTACTCAGGTCAGGACGGTCGTTGTCCTAGAGGGGGGACAGGGGGCGGGTACAGGGCTAGGGTCAATACTTTACTGGTTATATTAAGATAAGATATACTTTATTAGTTCATATGGGATGACAATAATTTTTTTCCCATCCCCTCCAATATACACAAATACACATTATGTTGGAGAGGCTGGTTTAAACTATGTGGGAGCATACAACAGGGTGCGGCTATTTCTACTCCTTTTCATGGGATTGTTACTATTTCTACTCCTTTTCATAGGATTGTTACTATTTCTACTCCTTTTCATGGGATTGTTACTATTTCTACTCCTTTTCATGGGATTGTTACTATTTCTAATCCTTTTCATGGGATTGTTACTATTTCTACTCCTTTTCATGGGATTGTTACTATTTCTACTCCCTTTCATGGGATTGTTACTATTTCTACTCCTTTTCATGGGATTGTTACTATTTCTACTCCTTTTCATGGGATTGTTACTATTTCTACTCCTTTTCATGGGATTGTTACTATTTCTACTCCTTTTCATGGGATTGTTACTATTTCTACTCCTTTTCATGGGATTGTTACTATTTCTACTCCTTTTCATGGGATTGTTACTATTTCTACTCATTTTCATGGGATTGTTACTATTTCTACTCCTTTTCATGGGATTGTTACTATTTCTACTCCTTTTCATGGGATTGTTACTATTTCTACTCATTTTCATGGGATTGTTACTATTTCTACTCCTTTTCATGGGATTGTTACTATTTCTACTCCTTTTCATGGGATTGTTACTATTTCTACTCCTTTTCATGGGATTGTTACTATTTCTACTCATTTTCATGGGATTGTTACTATTTCTACTCCCTTCCATGGGATTGTTACTATTTCTACTCCTTTTCATGGGATTGTTACTATTTCTACTCCTTTTCATGGGATTGTTACTATTTCTACTCCTTTTCATGGGATTGCTTCTATTTCTACTCATTTTCATGGGATTGTTACTATTTCTACTCCTTTTCATGGGATTGTTACTATTTCTACTCCTTTTCATGGGATTGTTACTATTTCTACTCCCTTTCATGGGATTGCTTCTATTTCTACTCATTTTCATGGGATTGTTACTATTTCTACTCCTTTTCATGGGATTGCTTCTATTTCTACTCATTTTCATGGGATTGTTACTATTTCTACTCCTTTTCATGGGATTGTTACTATTTCTACTCCCTTTCATGGGATTGCTTCTATTTCTACTCCTTTTCATGGGATTGTTACTATTTCTACTCCTTTTCATGGGATTGTTACTATTTCTACTCCCTTTCATGGGATTGCTTCTATTTCTACTCATTTTCATGGGATTGTTACTATTTCTACTCCTTTTCATGGGATTGTTACTATTTCTACTCCCTTTCATGGGATTGCTTCTATTTCTACTCATTTTCATGGGATTGTTACTATTTCTACTCCTTTTCATGGGATTGTTACTATTTCTACTCCTTTTCATGGGATTGTTACTATTTCTACTCCTTTTCATGGGATTGTTACTATTTCTACTCCTTTTCATGGGATTGCTTCTATTTCTACTCATTTTCATGGGATTGTTACTATTTCTACTCATTTTCATGGGATTGTTTATATTTTGCACCGCGGACCTGGAACATTTTCAGATGTGCTTTTTGGATGTTTGTGCTTTTCAAACTTCTTACCGGGTTGACCACTACCAGGTTGCCGTCGTAGGTCCATGTCCCCAGCTTCATACTGCAGTTCTGCAGGTCGAAGGGGAAGTGAAGCACAATGATCTCACAGTAGCTCTTAAAGATGGCCGGAGGGTTCCAGGTGATCAGACCTGTGTGCTCCAGCAGCACCTTGGTCTCATGGACGATTGCGAAGTCTCCATCTGCACTGCAGGAAGTGGAGAGGATTGACTCGTTAGCATCGGAGTCAATGGATTCCTATGGGCTCTTGCGTTAGCCTGCTAAGCTAACCAAAGTCTCCATCTGCACTGCAGGAAGTGGAGAGGATTGACTCGTTAGCATCGGAGTCAATGGATTCCTATGGGCTCTTGCGTTAGCCTGCTAAGCTAACCAAAGTCTCCATCTGCACTGCAGGAAGCGGAGAGGATTGACTCGTTAGCATCGGAGTCAATGGATTCCTATGGGCTCTTGCGTTAGCCTGCTAAGCTAACCAAAGTCTCCATCTGCACTGCAGGAAGTGGAGAGGATTGACTCGTTAGCATCGGAGTCAATGGATTCCTATGGGCTCTTGCGTTAGCCTGCTAAGCTAACCAAAGTCTACATCTGCACTGCAGGGATAAATTGACAAATGTCGTGGAAATTCAGTACTGAGAGAGACTTGGTCATTTCTTCAAACAATCATTTTTATTTAATATTGATTATTAATTATTGCAATAATGAAACTGTCAGCCCAACAGTCTTGACCATTGGACTGAGAGCCTTCCCTTTACAGACAATGCACCGTTTATATAGCTACTATCCAGAATACCTTGTTCCACCCCTCCCATATAGATTGGGGGCACCATAAGCCACTGTGGGTTCATCCTCTGGTCATCTGCTGTCTCCCAGATGCCAGGATAATTAGAAATACTGAGGCCTTTGTTCTGTTCCTCCAGGCGATCTCTATCTCAGTTAAAACCACCCCACATCCTGTCCATGGAATACATCTTCCTCAGTGCACCACTGATCATAGAATATAATGTGTCAGTAAAGATGTATCACCCTCTAGTATAACCCATGTCCTCAGTGCCCAGACTAGCTGCAGGAAGCTAGAGTGGACACCATGAAAGCTCAGCTTTAGCAGGCCAGTCTTACTCTTAGTTAAATACTGAATCGTTTACTATTAAATATCAAACAAATTAGGTAAGTATGTCATTTTTCTATTACACCTATTAGCATCAGAATCAATGGATTCCCATGGGGAATTGTGTTGTGCCTGATTAGATCATCAGGGAATGCTGAAAACAACTCAATTATACCAAACATGTTGTTTGTTTCAGGGGTGATAGACAAAAGTTGAGGTAGATTAAAGACAACCAGTTAAATGTAACTAAATGTCATCAAAAATGTAATCTACGTAATTCCCCAAATATATTATTTCATGAGAGGGCCATAAACAATAACTAGTAATGTTGCATACGCAAAGGATAAAATCTCACCTTTCTGGTAAAAATAGTTATACATTTCTGAGGTGTCGTCACTTTGGAGGACATAAGTACACAGTACAAATACGAAACAAATATGATAAAAATATGAAATATATTATATGATGTATTTCCCTATTCAACAAAACTGTATGAATAAGGCTTGCAATGACTTATATGCTTTCTAAACACAGCATAATCAAAGGATAAAACCACTAACTATAATATTTCACCTATAACTGTCTCTCTCTACCGCACCTGCTGTCTCTAACTCTGAATGTTCGGCTATTTAAAGCCAACTGACATTTACTCCTGAGGTGCTGACCTGTTGCACCCTCTACAACCACTGTGACCTTGACCCTGCTGGTCATCTAGGAATGTTTGAACATCTTGGCCATGTTCTGTTATAATCTCCACCCGGCACAGCCAGAAGAGGACTGGCCACCTCTCAGAGCCTGGTTCCACTCTAGGTTTATAATCTCCACCCGGCACAGCCAGAAGAGGACTGGCCACCTCTCAGAGCCTGGTTCCACTCTAGGTTTATAATCTCCACCCGGCACAGCCAGAAGAGGACTGGCCACCTCTCAGAGCCTGGTTCCACTCTAGGTTTATAATCTCCACCCGGCACACCCAGAAGAGGACTGGCCACCTCTCAGAGCCTGGTTCCACTCTAGGTTTATAATCTCCACCCGGCACAGCCAGAAGAGGACTGGCCACCCCTCGGAGCCTAGTGCCTCTCTAGGTTTCTTCCTAGGTTCCTGACGTTCTAGGGAGTTTTTCCTAGCCACCGTGCCTCTACATCTGCATTGCATGCTGTTTGGGGTTAAAGCCACAGCTGTCTAAGGCACTGCATATCAGTGTTAGAGGCGTCACTACAGACACCCTGGTTAGATTCCAGGCTATATCACAACCGGCCTTGATTGGGAGTCCCATAGGGCGGCGCACAATGGGCCCAGCATCGTCCGCGTTAGGGTTTGGCCGGCTTAGGCCGTCGTTGTAAATAAGAATTTGTTCTTAATGGACTTTCCCACTTAAATAAAGCTTAAACTAAGAAAACATTTAAATGTGATCCCCTTTGGTCTCTATCACTAACTGCCCTTCAGGAATAGACTAGCTTCTGAAAAGCTCTTATATAATAGGCCTCATCAAGTCAATGAATACTGTACATCGGTCAAAGTAAAAGCCTGGACTGGTTCTTACTTGTTATAGAGCACGAGGTCAGGACGCCAGATGTCTGTAGAAGGGATTCTGATCTTCTTAATTCCACTATAATCATCAGGGTTCCACTTCAGATTCACGTCCTCCCATATCTGAGTACAACACAACCTCCCATATCTGAGTACAACACAACCTCCCATATCTGAGTACAACACAACCTCCCATATCTGAGTACAACACAACCTCCCATATCTGAGTACAACACAACCTCCCATATCTGAGTACAACACAACCTCCCATATCTGAGTACAACACAACCTCCCATATCTGAGTACAACACAACCTCCCATATCTGAGTACAACACAACCTCCCATATCTGAGTACAACACAACCTCCCATATCTGAGTACAACACAACCTCCCATATCTGAGTACAACACAACCTCCCATATACAACACAACCTCCCATATCTGAATATAACACAACCTCCCATATACAACACAACCTCCCATATCTGAGTACAACACAACCTCCCATATACAACACAACCTCCCAAATCTGAATATAACACAACCTCCCATATACAACACAACCTCCCATATCTGAGTACAACACAACCTCCCATATCTGAGTACAACAAAACCTCCCATATCTGAGTACAACACAACCACAAAAAAAGTGTGGTTTAAATTGAAGAACAAAAACCTTATTGAGAAGAACGACACACGCAGGTCAGTGAGAAACCATACCTGTTTCAGACGCACATTACTGGTCACAATTTGATTGACTTCATCCTGACAAAGACAAGAGAAGAGACTTTGTATAAGAAGAAGAAGAAGAAGAAGAAGAAGAAGAAGAAGAAGAAGAAGAAGAAGAAGAAGAAGAAGGAGAAGAAGAAGAAGAAGAAGGAGAAGAAGAAGAAGAAGAAGAAGAAGAAGAAGGAGAAGAAGAAGAAGAAGAAGAAGAAGAAGAAGGAGAAGAAGAAGGAGAAGAAGAAGAAGGAGAAGAAGAAGGAGAAGGAACCATGTTCAGTCCTATAAGCAGTCCTGTATTCCTCACCACACTAATGAGCTGGATGAGCTGCAAGCCTACGGTCACCACCACCGGATCTCTGAAGTGATTGACAGGGCGGACCACCTTGTTATAGCCGGTGAACAGGGTTTTAACCAGACGTGTCTCATCTTCTGAACACCTGGCGGAACCTGCAGGGAACACACACACACACACACACACACACACACACACATACACACACACCGAAGATGAATAGTCAAGGCTATATCTAATATAGACACACGCACACACTCAAATATATATTTGATATCTGAGAAAGCACATGGGGAACTCATGAGAACCCAGGTGTAGAAGCGTTATCTCTTCATTTCATTATCTTAAGTGAATGACCATACTTTATAAGTTCTCTAAAGTAAGTGGGCATACTTTAAGCCTACTTGTTGTAGTGTCGGCTTAGCGCTGATGGGGCTAAAGCAACAATGCAGAGAGCAGCTGAGTCAACGTGGACCAGCAGGAATTCATGACACATACACCAAGCATTTATCAGGCTGGGAAAGATGATCCACCAGGACTATTCCTATTTTTAGAGACCATGCTGTTAGTTAAGAGTTGTTCTGGATTATCACAACGTTTATAGACTAGGAAGTTGATATTATCACACATTATATACTTCAATACCCCATTATCCCACATCATATTCCTCATTATCCCCACATTATATACCTCACTATCACACATCATATACCTCATTATCACACATTATATACCTCATTATCCCACATCCTATACCTCATTATCCCACATTATATCAGTATCAGTATCACACATCATATACCTCATTATCACACATTATATACCTCATTAACCCACATTATATACCTCATTATCACACATCATATACCTCATTATCACACATCATATACCTCATTATCACACATTATATACCTCATTAACCCACATTATATACCTCATTATCACACATCATATACCTCATTATCACTAACTGGCTACATCCTCTTCTACCATTGAAAATGATCCTACAGAGATCCGTGCCATACCATATATATCTACACAATTGTATACATTTAAGTAACTTCGTAACTCCCTTAAAAAACCTGCTCTGCATTCTGGTTGCAAAAAAGCAGACACGGTGAGATTTACACACGGCTGTAGATGGAAGGAGGGACCTTGCACTTGTACCTGTCAATCATGTCCTCTCTGGTTTAACGTAAGACCGACTCAAAACTGACTCTGCAACGTTGATATGTTTATCCAGTTTGGGTTGAATAACAAGTGATTCATTTCAAGAGTGTTTCTGATCAATAAAAACTACAATCAAACAACATCAGCAAAACCGGTCAAAAGGTATATAGGTAAAGCATGCCAAAACTGGTATAGGTCAAAAGGTATATAGGTAAAGCATGCCAAAACTGGTATAGGTCAAAAGGTATATAGGTAAAGCATGCCAAAACTGGTATAGGTCAAAAGGTATATAGGTAAAGCATGCCAAAACTGGTATAGGTCAAAAGGTATATAGGTAAAGCATGCCAAAACTGGTATAGGTCAAAAGGTATATAGGTAAAGCATGCCAAAACTGGTATAGGTCAAAAGGTATATAGGTAAAGCATGCCAAAACTGGTATAGGTCAAAAGGTATATAGGTAAAGCATGCCAAAACGGTTATAACTTACCTGCTAAAACAACCAGAATCCCAACAAGAAGAGGGTGTACCTTCAAATAAAACATCTGTTAAATAATATGACGGTTTATATTTTCTATGACTGTTTATGTCTTTATAACCTGGGTTGTGTTGTCAACCAAACGGCAGTTGGAGTCCTCTAACCTGCTCTGTTCTCTTCCCTGTTCTACTCTGCTCTTCTCTAGTCTGTTCTACTCTGCTCTTCTCTAGTCTGTTCTACTCTGCTCTTCTCTAGTCTGTTCTACTCTGTTCTGCTCTACTCTGGTCCTCAGAGTAATCTTGTAACAGACTAGATCCTATCCCAACATAGTCTCTCTCTGCTTATCTGTGCTCTCTACTCTGCTCGGCTGTGGTCTCTGGGGCAGTAGGACTGAGCTATTGTTGAACCCCCAGTAGCAGCCAGACAGCATGTGGTACTGGGGGACAGCTGGGAGCACTCACTGGGAGTATGAGAGGGACTTTCACACGCTTCTCCTGTATAGTCAGGATGTCACGGTCTACTCTGTCGGGAACTCACCAGAACCACAAATATCTCACTGGGCACAGACACCAGTTCAACATCTAGTTTTGATTTACATTTGGTTGAGTTGTCAACTAACGTGATTTCAACGTGAATTCAACAAAAAAATGGACTTAACAAAAGAAGACACCTGTATCATGTCAGATATAGAGTTGAAATGTATTACATTTTGATTTTGCATCCCAACATTACACTTCATAAACATCACAGAAAACTGAAATATAACAAAACCGTTTGACATAGAAAAACAGATTTTCTGCGCCTCCCACCCCACTAAAAGGTTTATTAATTACAAAATTATGAAAAATCTTAATAACATTCCACCCACGAGGCCACTAGAGGGCGATGTGGTCATTTCCCTGCAGGAAAGGCTACTGCTGGTGATTCTGTTAAAATTATATTTCAAAGAAAGAAAACTATGCAAAGTTGTACATTCATTTGTATCGTATCAACTCCTCTTTTTCCTGTTCGAATAAATGAAATAAATATGAAGAAATCTTTGAGGATAAATCCCCTAGTGGTGCTTTGCAATGTGTGTCAGCTGCTGCCATTCAAAATGGCTAAGTCAAGTAAAAACCCATTCAATTATTTTCACAATCAACAGTTTTACAACGTATCAATACAACGTATAAAACAATCAAATCATTGTAAACAAACACACCGTTATTTATCTAATTCAGGGGATCCTAAACTTTTTTCACTCAGGCCCCCACTTCCAGCATAGGGGAACATTCCACGCCCCAAAATCTCTTAGTCGGACACAATAAATATTCACGTGTCTATAGCAGGAGAACAGGATGAGGTAGATCAGACGCCATCAGCTGTCTGGAAAAAGTCCTCTGAATGGAACAGTAACAAAGGACACGTTCCAGGTCGTCTCAAATGCAGTTCACACGATCTCACAACGCCTGGTTAAGTGTTAAACAACAGTAATACAATATATAGTTTAAATACTATAAACACACACACATCCACAACTGCATTACTGACAACCTGGAACGCTCTCTCTCTCTTGCTCTCTCTCTCTCTCTCTCTCTCTCTCTCTTGCTCTCTCTCTCTCTCTCTCGCTCTCTCGCTCTCTTGCTCGCTCTCTCTCTCGCTCTCTCTCTCTCTCGCTCTCTCTCTCTCTCGCTCTCTCTCGCTCTCTCTCTCTCTCTCTCTCACTCGCTCTCTCTCGCTCTCTCTCTCTCTCTCTCTCACTCGCTCTCTCGCTCTCTCTCTCTCGCTCTGTCGCTCTCTCTCTCTCTCTCTCGCTCTCACTCTCTCTCTCTCTCTCTCGCTCTCTCTCTCTCGCTCTGTCGCTCTCTCTCTCTCGCTCTCTCTCTCTCTCGCTCTGTCGCTCTCTCTCTCTCTCTCTCGCTCTCTCTCTCGCTCTGTCGCTCTCTCTCTCTCTCTCTCTCTCTCTCTAAACGCTGTAAACACAGACACATCCATGTGACCGCGCCGCTCCAGGTAAATTCCCCACGATCTCCCAGGTGTCCTGTTCGGGGTCGTACCTCTCCACACTCTGCAGGTAGGTGCCCTTGGAGTAGGAGTAGCCCCCGGTGACATACAGGGACCCATTCATGGCCACGGCGCCACACTCCATCCTCCTCTCCTTGGTCCTGGCCAGCTGGCTCCACTCATCTCTGTCCGGTTCGTAACAGTCTGTGATGGTGGTCTGGCCACCCACCAGGTACAGCTTGGGGTGTAGTGACACCAGGCACAGGCCGTACTCTAAGGGACGGTCAAGACAGATTCATTCATGGATTTAGTTCTGATGCACAGAGGTCAAATAAATTATCTTTGCTCAAATACAGGAAGGATGACTACTACTTATGTGCATCACTTTAGATGGTGTGTACATCCTATGATTTCACTTTTGCTTCAAGAGAGTAGACATCTCTGCATTCATATCTTTGTAAAGTTTGAATGCTGCACTACAACATAACTATTTGTTTTTCATAATTCCTTCAAGCCTGGGGTAAGTTAGTTATTAACAGAGTTCCTCATGTGGTTGAGCCGCACCAGAACTTTGGGATTTTAATGCACTGTCCCATTTCCACTCTGAAGCTCTATAGAACCAGGGCTGATATAACAGAGTTGATCTCTCTGTAGAACCAGGGCTGATATAACAGAGTTATCTCTCTGTAGAACCAGGGCTGATATAACAGAGTTATCTCTCTGTAGAACCAGGGCTGATATAACAGAGTTTATCTCTCTGTAGAACCAGGGCTGATATAACAGAGTTGATCTCTCTGTAGCTCTATAGAACCAGGGCTGATATAACAGAGTTGATCTCTCTGTAGCTCTATAGAACCAGGGCTGATATAACAGAGTTGATCTCTCTGTAGAACCAGGGCTGATATAACAGAGTTGATCTCTCTGTAGAACCAGGGCTGATATAACAGAGTTGATCTCTCTGTAGCTCTATAGAACCAGGGCTGATATAACAGAGTTGATCTCTCTGTAGCTCTGTAGAACCAGGGCTGATATAACAGAGTTGATCTCTCTGTAGCTCTATAGAACCAGGGCTGATATAACAGAGTTTATCTCTCTGAAGCTCTATAGAACCAGGGCTGATATAACAGAGTTTATCTCTCTGTAGCTCTATAGAACCAGGGCTGATATAACAGAGTTTATCTCTCTGAAGCTCTATAGAACCAGGGCTGATATAACAGAGTTGATCTCTCTGTAGAACCAGGGCTGATATAACAGAATTTATCTCTCTGTAGCTCTATAGAACCAGGGCTGATATAACAGAGTTGATCTCTCTGTAGCTCTATAGAACCAGGGCTGATATAACAGAGTTTATCTCTCTGTAGCTCTATAGAACCAGGGCTGATATAACTGAGTTTATCTCTCTGTAGCTCTATAGAACCAGGGCTGATATAACAGAGTTTATCTCTCTGTAGAACCAGGGCTGATATAACAGAGTTTATCTCTCTGTAGCTCTATAGAACCATGGCTGATATAACAGAGTTTATCTCTCTGTAGAACCAGGGCTGATATAACAGAGTTTATCTCTCTGTAGAACCAGGGCTGATATAACAGAGTTGATCTCTCTGTAGCTCTATAGAACCAGGGCTGATATAACAGAGTTTATCTCTCTGAAGCTCTATAGAACCAGGGCTGATATAACAGAGTTTATCTCTCTGTAGCTCTATAGAACCAGGGCTGATATAACAGAGTTTATCTCTCTGTAGCTCTATAGAACCAGGGCTGATATAACAGAGTTGATCTCTCTGTAGAACCAGGGCTGATATAACAGAGTTTATCTCTCTGTAGAACCAGGGCTGATATAACAGAGTTTATCTCTCTGTAGCTCTGTAGAACCAGGGCTGATATAACAGAGTTGATCTCTCTGTAGAACCAGGGCTGATATAACAGAGTTGATCTCTCTGTAGCTCTATAGAACCAGGGCTGATATAACAGAGTTTATCTCTCTGAAGCTCTATAGAACCAGGGCTGATATAACAGAGTTTATCTCTCTGTAGCTCTATAGAACCAGGGCTGATATAACAGAGTTTATCTCTCTGTAGCTCTATAGAACCAGGGCTGATATAACTGAGTTGTGTTGTGGTACCTGGATGAGGACAGGTCGTTGTTATGCTCCATTCATTGACGTCTGCCCTGTAGGTCTGAATCTTATCATAGGTGCAGCTTCCCTTGTAACCATAGTGACCGCCTGCCACATATATTGTGTCTCTCAGAACACAGGCCGTAGCGTTCCCCACGCCTGTGACAAGGGAAGGAAGGAAGGAAGACAGGAAGGAAGGAAGGAAGGAAGGCAGGAAGGAAAAGGAAGGAAGGAAGGAAGGCAGGGCGGGAAGGAATGAAGGAAGGCAGGAAGGAAGGCAGGGTGGGAAGGAAGGAAGGCAGGCAGGAAGGAAAAGGAAGGAAGGAAGGAAGGAAGGAAGGAAGGCAGGCAGGCAGGGCGGGAAGGAAGGAAGGCAGGAAGGAAGGAAGGAAGGCAGGAAGGAAGGAAGGAAGGAAGGAAGGAAGGAAGGAAGGAAGGAAGGAAGGAAGGAAGGAAGGAAGGAAGGAAGGAAGGAAGGAAGGAAGGAAGGAAGGAAGGAAGGAAGGAAGGAAGGAAGGAAGGAAGGAAGGAAGGAAGGAAGGAAGGAAGGAAGGAAGGAAGGAAGGAAGGAAGGAAGGAAGGAAGGAAGGAAGGAAGGAAGGAAGGAAGGAAGGAAGGAAGGAAGGAAGGAAGGAAGGAAGGAAGGAAGGAAGGATTGTCACTAAAAGGCTTCCAACCTTAAAACTACCATGAAACTCCAGCAGTAAATAAATACATTTACTAAAGACAAAACTTACAACAAAAAATCAACTGTCAAGTTACACAACTGTGTCATATTCCAAACCTTCATAGGCCAACCTACCTTGTACCATATTAGCTACGGGAATCCACTTCCTTTTCAAGGGGTCATAGAATTCCGTTTCCCCCATGGGCGCCCCTCCTCTGTACCCTCCTATGACGTAGACACACCCATGCAGACCCACAGAACAGTGGTAGTACCTCGCTGTCAGCATGGGCTGCCCCTGTGTCCATTTATCAGTATCACTGCTGTAAACCCACACTGTATCTAGAGCCTCTGTAGTGTCTGTCCTGTAGCCGCCACTAATATAGATGTTGGAGCCCAGCAGGGTAACTCCATAACTCTCCCTGGTGTGGTCTGGCATATCCTCCCCCTGCTGCCACTGGTCCGTGACCGGGTCCCAGGTCTGGACCTCAGACAGAGGGTGCCAGTGGTACCCTCCTATCACAAACATCCTGGAGGTCAGTCTCCTGCCCCTTCTGCAGTGTTCCGAAGGGCTTTTATTGATATTAAAAGCAGTCTTCAGAGCTTGGACAAATAGAGAGTGGATGTCTTCAGTGTCAGTCTCCAGACACTCTCTATGCAGCTCCAAGGCAGTCCTGAGGTACTCTTCCTTCAGGTCTAAGTGGGCGGAGTGAAGAAGCTCCTGGAAGTGTCCCCTGCGGGCAAGAGTATCGTGGGCCAGCCACCTCACCACCCCCTCCACCAGCACAGCCTCTTTCAACACCTCCACCAGGTTCTCCTCCTGCAGGAGGCTCCTCACCTTCTCCACCCCCAGCTCCTGGAACTCCTCCTCTCTCACCACCTGAGAAAATGACACTCTCAAATCACTAAAGACATTTAATAAACCCATCTATTGATTTAGTAGAATACATATCTGCTGAATTTTTATATATATATATATATATATATTGAATGACATCATATTTGTTGTTTGTTTCTGTTTGTTTCTGTGTATGTACCACGATGTAGGAATAAGCCTGAACCTAAACCTGAACCATTACCTCGTGGAAGTGGCAGAGCAGCACCCTGCGTGCCTCCTTCTCCAGGGACAGACACACATGGAGCTGGGCGAAACGGAGCATGCCCAGACAGTTGTCGACGTCGAGGAGACGAACCAGGAAGTTCTCACAGGCCGTTTTCACGGCTCCGAACTGCAGCAGGTCTGCAGCCTCCAGCAGAGACTCTACATTCCACTGGGTAATGGAGGCCTGGGAGGGAGACAGTTTAGAGTTGTGTCCCAAATAGCACCCTATTGTGCACTACTTTTGACCAGCGCCCTTACAGTCCATAGTGCACTTTCTGGGAATAGGGTGCCATTTGGGATGCAGTAAATAACCTACACTATATATACAAAAGTATGTGAACACCCCTTCAAATGAGTGGATTCGGCTATTTCAGCCACACCCATTGCTGACGGGTGTACAAAATCGAGCACACAGCCATGCAATCTCCATAGACAAACATTGGCAGTAGAATGGCCTTACTGAAGCGCTCAGTGCCTTTCAACGTGGCACCGTCATAGGATGCCACCTTTCCAACAAGTCAGTTTGTCAAATTTCTGCCCTACTAGAGCTGCCCCCAGCCAACTGTAAGTGCTGTTATTGTGAAGTGTAAACGTCTCGGAGCAACAACGGCTCAGCCGCGAAGTGGTAGGCCACACAAGCTCATAGAACGGAACCGCCAAGTGCTGAAGCGCGTAAAAATCATCTGTCCTCAGTTGCAACACTCACTACCGAGTTCCAAACTGCCTCTGAAAGCAACGTCAGCACAAGAACTGTTCGTCAGGAGCTTCATGAAATGGGTTTCCATCATGGCAGAGCAGCCGCACACAAGCCTAAGATCACCACGCGCAATGCCAAGCGTCGGCTGGAGTGGTGTAAAGCTCGCCACCATTGGACTCTGGATCATTGCAAACGTGTTTTCTGGAGTGATGAATCACACTTCACCACCTTGGCAGTCCAATGGACTAATCTGGGTTCGGCGGATGCCAAGAGAACGCCGACTGCCCCTGTCAACTGTTTTGGTGGAGCAGGAATAATGTCTGGGGCTGTTTTTCATGGTTCGGGACCTTAGTTCCAGTGACAGGAAATCTTAACGCTACAGCACACAATGACATTCTAGATGATTCTGTGCTTCCAAGTTTTTTAGCAACAGTTTTGGGGAAGGCCCTTTCCTGTTTCATTATGACAATGCCCCTGTGCACAAAGCGAGGTCCATACAGAAATGGTTTGTTGAGATAAGTGTGGTAAAACTTGACTGGCATGCAGAGCCCTGATCTTAACCCCATCGAACACCTTTGGGATGAATTGGAACGCCGACTGCGAGTCAGGCCTTATCGCCCTACATCCGTGCCCGACCTCACTATGCTCTGAATGGAAGCAAGTCCCCGCAGCAATGTTCCAACATCTAGTGAAAAGCCTTCCCAGAAGACTGGAGGCTGTTATAGCAGCAAAGGGGGAACCAACTCCATATTAATGCCCATTATTTAGGAATGAGATGTTGGCCGAGCATGTGTCCACATACTTTTGATCATGTAGGGTATTATGTAGCCCTTTCCTGCAGTCAATGACCAGAAGTGTCCTCTTTGGCCTCATGGGTGGAATGTTACTCATGTTTCATCATTGATAAAGATTTTTTTATTTAACAGACAAAAATCTTGTGTTTCTATTCTATTCACTTATTTTCATGTCAAACAGTTTTGTTATATTTCAGTGTGATGTTAATAAAGTGTAATATTTGGATGAAAACTCAAAACGTAAGACATTTCAACTCTATATCTGACATGATACAGGTGTCTTCTTTTGTTAAACCCATAACCATGTGTGTCAGGTGGATACTGTTGTTAAGCCCATAACCATGTGTGTGAGGTGGATACTGTTGTTAAACCCATAACCATGTGTGTGAGGTGGATACTGTTGTTAAACCCATAACCATGTGTGTCAGGTGGATACTGTTGTTAAACCCATAACCATGTGTGTGAGGTGGATACGGTTGTTAAACCCATAACCATGTGTGTGAGGTGGATACTGTTGTTAAGCCCATAACCATGTGTGTGAGGTGGATACGGTTGTTAAGCCCATAACCATGTGTGTGAGGTGGATACTGTTGTTAAACCCATAACCATGTGTGTCAGGTGGATACTGTTGTTAAGCCCATAACCATGTGTGTCAGGTGGATACTGTTGTTAAGCCCATAACCATGTGTGTCAGGTGGATACTGTTGTTAAACCCATAACCATGTGTGTCAGGTGGATACTGTTGTTAAACCCATAACCATGTGTGTCAGGTGGATACTGTTGTTAAGCCCATAACCATGTGTGTGAGGTGGATACTGTTGTTAAGCCCATAACCATGTGTGTGAGGTGGATACTGTTGTTAAACCCATAACCATGTGTGTGAGGTGGATACTGTTGTTAAACCCATAACCATGTGTGTGAGGTGGATACTGTTGTTAAACCCATAACCATGTGTGTCAGGTGGATACTGTTGTTAAGCCCATAACCATGTGTGTGATGTGGATACTGTTGTTAAACCCATAACCATGTGTGTGAGGTGGATACTGTTGTTAAGCCCATAACCATGTGTGTGAGGTGGATACTGTTGTTAAGCCCATAACCATGTGTGTGAGGTGGATACTGTTGTTAAACCCATAACCATGTGTGTCAGGTGGATACTGTTGTTAAGCCCATAACCATGTGTGTGAGGTGGATACTGTTGTTAAACCCATAACCATGTGTGTGATGTGGATACTGTTGTTAAACCCATAACCATGTGTGTGAGGTGGATACTGTTGTTAAACCCATAACCATGTGTGTGAGGTGGATACTGTTGTTAAGCCCATAACCATGTGTGTGAGGTGGATACTGTTGTTAAGCCCATAACCATGTGTGTGAGGTGGATACTGTTGTTAAGCCCATAACCATGTGTGTGAGGTGGATACTGTTGTTAAGCCCATAACCATGTGTGTGAGGTGGATACTGTTGTTAAACCCATAACCATGTGTGTGAGGTGGATACTGTTGTTAAACCCATAACCATGTGTGTGAGGTGGATACTGTTGTTAAACCCATAACCATGTGTGTGAGGTGGATACTGTTGTTAAGCCCATAACCATGTGTGTGAGGTGGATACTGTTGTTAAACCCATAACCATGTGTGTGATGTGGATACTGTTGTTAAACCCATAACCATGTGTGTGAGGTGGATACTGTTGTTAAACCCATAACCATGTGTGTGAGGTGGATACTGTTGTTAAACCCATAACCATGTGTGTGAGGTGGATACTGTTGTTAAGCCCATAACCATGTGTGTGAGGTGGATACTGTTGTTAAGCCCATAACCATGTGTGTGAGGTGGATACTGTTGTTAAGCCCATAACCATGTGTGTGAGGTGGATACTGTTGTTAAACCCATAACCATGTGTGTGAGGTGGATACTGTTGTTAAACCCATAACCATGTGTGTGAGGTGGATACTGTTGTTAAGCCCATAACCATGTGTGTGAGGTGGATACTGTTGTTACAAAGTAGATTTGTTTAAGACGACCAAGAAAGAGTCTGTGTGCCCCTGGTTTAGCCCACTGAGGTGAAAGGTTACATGGGACCATCTCAATATCAAAACAATAGACACAACATGCGTAAAAGTAAAAACCTCAATTTTAATGATAACTAAATGAGTTTTGAGACGCCATAGATGATTTTGCCTTTTGGTAGGCCGTCATTGTAAATAAGAATTGGTTCTTAACTGACTTGCCTAGTTAAATTAAGGTTAAAAAACATACCATTTTTTTTACATTAGGCTACTACATTCATATAATGGACAGTCACTCAGAAATGGTCTCAGAGGTGTAGCCTACCTTGGAGGTGTACACATAGTCCACCAGCGTCGTCAGCACCTCCACATCTACCCCAGCTAGTCTGATGACACTGTGGGACCTCTCTCTCATATCGGCTGTGAACATGGCTCTGAAGTAGGAACTACGGGAGCATAGAGCCACTTTATGGCAGTGGAAGAGCTCCCCTGTAGAGCACTGTAGAGCTATGTCAGTGAACAAGCCTTCTGTGTAGTATTCTCCGAGGGCTTCTAGAACCTCCGTGGGATGGGTTGGGTCACAGAAATCATAGGTGTAGAAGGATTCTGGCGACTCCTGTCCCTTAGATGACATTGTGTTCCTGAAACACGAGACATTAAATATCTTACTGTACCCTTTAAAAATGTATGCCATTGCCTTGGCACTTCCATGCATTATACATTAGTAATACAGAACAGCTGCCGTTGGACTTCCCTGTCCCTTTACACATCTGGTTACACTGACGTTATTAAGACAGGCTATGGTCTGTAGGATGCAAACCGCAATGGGAATGAGTTTCAACATGACATTTAAATGAATGAAGCTTGATAGAATCAAATTGGGTTTATAGCTAAAACAGAAAACATTGCATAATGAACATTTAGCAATACTGTAAGCAGCAACACCTTGCAAAAAACGATGAACTGAGCACAGATAGTAAACATACATGGATTTGCAACGGATCCAGAGAGTATTTGATCATGTAATCTATTAGTCGTCTTATTTAAAACACAATGTAATCTATTCACATAGGACCTACATACACTTGACAGAATAGTATTCAATCTAAATAACCCCGAGTGAAGATCATTAACACAGCTCACTGAACAATACACACACATCTACCTGCTCGACATGGTTTATTTTCCTGTTGTTAAAGCATCCTCTGTGTTTGGAGCGAGTCAAACGGCATCACACGCCATCTGTTGTAAATCCTTATTTATGCGCAATTCCCTTGTAAACCAACCAATCTAATAAACGCCTGACATTCCGCTATTTAGTTTCGTTATCTATTTAGGCTGACGCGGCAGGCGCTCAGCTGATGTGACAGAGCATCTCAGCCGCAGACAGCAGCGCCTCTGATAATCTTACCAGCCGCAAATAACAGCGTTCGACCAATCACATTCACCGCGCCTCGTCCTACTATCAGCGTATTGACACAAAGGGACAGACAGAGGGTTATCTTGGGAGGCAGGGAGACGGGGTCACGGTCCACGAAACCGCACTGCTGAAGCAGTAATCGGCCATTTATATAATAACACTCACAATAGAGCCTAGTAGAGACAACAAATAATTGCACTGGTTATACATTGGACTGGTAATACATTTTGCACATAGATAGTGCCCTAGTAAAAAGTGATGCCAATGTCTTTTATTGACTGTACATCCTAGAATATATATTTAATTATAAACAGTTATAACGTGTAATTTACAGGTGTGATTAGTTTTTTTCCTTTTCTGTTTATTGGGTTCTGTATCTCTCTACATTTGCTAAAGACAAAAAGAAGCACAAAGATGTACATTCATTTGCATCTGAACCTGAGAGAGTGATGTGATACAGTCCCGCTGATTTAAAATATGATCTTCAAAAACTTTTCAAAACAGGACAAAGACACAATCACAATCCTTCCCTCTCAAGCATTTGGTATACTTTTTAATCGTTGCAAGTACACTTCATTTAGTATGAGAAAGAGCTGTACCCTACAGGGGAACACATGCTTTCAGTTCCATCAGGATCTCTTTTCCACTTGTCCATCCTACGACTCTCGGGTTCGACGAACCCTCTCCTTGTTGTGCACTCTGTCTAGAGAGCAGCCTCTCCAAGGTGTAACCCTTTCTAGGGAACACCACATCTCCTTCCCTTAGACTGTTGGAAGGGCAAAGGTCGTTCCCTCCGTCCCCTACATAGAAAGTTCTCTGATACTCTACCCCTCCCTTCAACTGCCCTGCCAGGAAATCAGCCAGCACTTTCCTCTTACACAGATTGACAGGGCACTGGCTACACTGGTGAGAATGGTAACATTCTATCTCCATGTAGCCACGCTTGTCAAACGCAGCCGGATTGGTGAAGACTTGGTCGACCGCGTCTTGAACCCCAGCCACCTGCAGTATCCAGTCGATGAACACTGTGTTTGAATCTGAGATAATGATGCAGTCAATGTCGTTCTTGTTACTCACAATGAACGTCAACAGTTCAATCATTCCGTCTGTAAACGGTATTGTCTCCATCACACTTCGGATTGTATCGGGGCTGATGTCCTGGTCTCCTATATAGGACATGACTCTGCCCATGTACTCTGTCCAGAGTCCCTTCTGGTAGGAGTTCTTGACCAGGTCTGGCAGGCATTGGTCCGGGATACACTGAATGACCCAGGTGTCACTGTTGTCATCCACCAAGGTGTGGTCGAAGTCAAACACCAACAGAGTCTTCATGATGATTCTCCTCTGCTGCAAAACACTGGTGGAATAGGTTTGTTAGAAGAGACACGGACAGGCAGCCAGACACAGAGAGAGAGAGGGAGAGAGATTTTTATTTATTTTTATGGTATTGTCTGCTTTGCTTAGTATTAGGAATTTGAAATGATTTATACTTTTAATACTTAAGTATATTTTAAACCAAATAGTTGTAGACCTTTACTCAATATTTTACTGGGTGACTTTCACTTTTAATTGAGTAATTTTCTATTAAGGTATCTTTACTTTTACTAAAGTATGACAATTGAGTACTTTTTCCACTACTGGGGAGGGGGCAGGCAGATAGACACTAAACAGAAAGTGAAAAAGGCTAGTGACCAAGCAGAATCTATCTAGCTAGCTACTGAATGGCTAAGAGTGTTCTTTGTATTGTCTGCTGACTAGCTAGGAACTGGCTAGCTAACAGTCAATCTATTACACATTACCAAGTACAGTAGCTAGCTCCTTTTATGTCGTTCTAAACAGTAAACTGCTTGTCAAATAATATATGTATCGATGTGTGTATTCACTTAGGATCTTACCCCACACTGTTGTTACACCGTTTACACAAATGTAAATTTAGATGCGTGACATCGCCGGTTGGATCTTAAACACACACTTGAGACATGTCGCGTTCGGAACAACTGGGAACTGGGAACCATTGAGCCACAGATAGAACAATGAGACAGATGTTCCACCGGATGTGTAAATGTGAAGCATCCGCTTGGCGTTTCCACTCACTACCAAATTTGGAAAAAACGATGTCAAATCATCAAATGTGGTGGTGAGTGGTAGTGAGAGGAAGCCCAGTGGCCCGCAGTGGGAGAAATAAGATGGAACTCGATGGATTTTGGCTGAGATCCTTCACATTTTCTCATCGACTAAACATTTGATCTCAGTACAGTTTTCTGTTCCCAAAACTAGAATCTGTTACGAACAGAGTGAACAAAGTTTTGTAGACTTTACCAAAGTAAAAAAAAATATTGCGTTGTTTAGAATGGGTGTGAAGGCGAATTTAGTTATTGCAGAAGTGCATTTTACAGAGTACGCGTTCCCTAATGGGATATGCAAATTCGTGCTAGAACGCGCCAATAGAATCTCTCTAGCTCGTGGTTGGCTCTGCCCACCACCTTGCTTGTTCTGCCCACTAGAGTCATTTGTTCCCGTTTGAAACGACAGGCTGTGGTCTATCTTGGTTTAATTCTAACGACGATTTTATTGAGCAGCTCGAACCTCGGAAATCTCCGATTTCGCAGCGTTCAAGCAGATACACTTTAGAGGAGATGGGAAACCGTATGAACGACCAATGTGTTCGTTATATATCATATCATATAGCGTTGGAATCATGCTATTACGTACTCTAATATCTCTGGTTCAAGACAACCGCAAACTCGAGAAAAAAAACAAGCCCCGACCTGAAGATCACTGACTTCATGATTTGACATCGTTTTTTCCGAGTTCCCAGTTTTGTTGAAAGCAACCATTACTTCCTCATTTGTTTCGTATCACTGTCTAACTAACCA
Organism: Oncorhynchus kisutch; assembly: GCF_002021735.2. Taxonomy (NCBI): domain Eukaryota; kingdom Metazoa; phylum Chordata; class Actinopteri; order Salmoniformes; family Salmonidae; genus Oncorhynchus; species Oncorhynchus kisutch. The sequence goes on along the minus strand of NW_022262685.1, from coordinate 119,379 downwards.
ATGAAAAGGGACATCACTGTCACCTGTTGGTGTGGAATGAGAAGTAGTGAATAAAATACAAAAATTACAGTGTGACAGCTTGGAGAGTTATCTGGCAAAGCGGTCCATTTTTCCCTTCTTAAATAACACACTGTTGTTCGAATCCCACATTTGATCTGATAGCGATACTGTTAGAAAACGAAATAGATACTAACATTTCCCAGATGTAACAGCAGGCGGCAGTAATGCGCTCGCTTTGTATTTATTATGAAGAAAAAACAAGAACAAGAATCGCACCGTTTCCTGGTGACGTAAACACAGAACCATGAAGGTAAAATTCTAAGCACTTAGTTTACAATCGATTTTCTATCATAGCTACAACCGAAAGACATCGGCGAAAATGTTCAAAGGATGGGGAACGTGGCTGGGTATAGAGAACACCTCGACGACAGAGGAGAGCGAAGTGGCTGACGTTGCTGTGGAGGAGAAAATTGTTCAAGACCAAAATGAAGTAAACAAACAACACGAACCTCCAGCAACAGAAGAACTGGGGCAGGAGGACGGAGACACCGTCCAACTCATCTCTCAGCAAGCTAAAGGATTCGGTGGTAAGGAAGATTATAGATGGTTTCATTTATATTCATGTGAAAAGTGATTAACAGACTAATAATGATTATGTAGGCCTAAGAGACAACAATACATTGTTTGCCTGCCAAAACTTGAATGACAATGCCATCTGAAGCTGAGAATTGATCCAGGTTTTATATTCTTGTTACATATACAGGCTTAATATTCAACTTTGCCAGCAATGCTACCAAGAAGATCTCCAACTCTGTGGCAGAGACTGCACACACCATCAAGAAGAGCGTGGAAGAAGGGAACATAGATGGAATTTTTGACAAGGTGCATGGCATACTAAACTTTCCTGAATCGTGTTTGACAAGGAGGGTGTTTTAGTGTTCGCATCGGTTGCTATGTAACATCCCTCTGGTGTTGGCTCAAAACCGCTGATTTCTTGAAGCTTTGAGGTTTCTGTCTTGTAACATCACATGTCTGTGTTTCTGTTTTCCAGACTATTTTGGGGGATTTCAAAAAAGAACAGGACAAATTTGTCCAAGAAAAGAAAGCTAAGAAATCAGGTCAGTGTGGAGGCATAATATCATACCCGCTTGAGATTAGCTTACCTTCCACTCCTTGTACTCTGTGTCCTCAAATCAACATTTGTCATGTGCACAGCAAGGTTATTATTTAGTGTTTTTATATTCGTTTCTATTCATTTTCAGATTTTTATTTGTCATTCGGTTTATTTATTTAGTTTTCAGATCCACTTGATTAGTTTTTATTTGGTTAATTTTTTATGAAAATATGAATGTTTTCATCTGATTTAGTTTTAGTGTTAGGGACAGACAGTAGCCTATGCATGGGAGGCTAGTAGCCTGTGTGTGTATATATAGTTGTTTAGTTTTAGTGTTAGGGACAGACAGTAGCCTATGCATGGGAGGCTAGTAGCCTGTGTGTGTATATATAGTTGTTTAGTTTTAGTGTTAGGGACAGACAGTAGCCTATGCATGGGAGGCTAGTAGCCTGTGTGTGTATATATAGTTGTTTAGTTTTAGTGTTAGGGACAGACAGTAGCCTATGCATGGGAGGCTAGTAGCCTGTGTGTGTATATATAGTTGTTTAGTTTTAGTGTTAGGGACAGACAGTAGCCTATGCATGGGAGGCTAGTAGCCTGTGTGTGTATATATAGTTGTTTAGTTTTAGTGTTAGGGACAGACAGTAGCCTATGCATGGGAGGCTAGTAGCCTGTGTGTGTATATATAGTGTTTTGTTTTAGTGTTAGGGACAGACAGTAGCCTATGCATGGGAGGCTAGTAGCCTGTGTGTGTATATATAGTTGTTTAGTTTTAGTGTTAGGGACAGACAGTAGCCTATGCATGGGAGGCTAGTAGCCTGTGTGTGTATATATAGTTGTTTAGTTTTAGTGTTAGGGACAGACAGTAGCCTATGCATGGGAGGCTAGTAGCCTGTGTGTGTGTATATATAGTTGTTTTAGTGTTAGGGACAGACAGTAGCCTATGCATGGGAGGCTAGTAGCCTGTGTGTGTGTATATATAGTTGTTTAGTTTTAGTGTTAGGGACAGACAGTAGCCTATGCATGGGAGGCTAGTAGCCTGTGTGTGTGTATATATAGTTGTTTAGTTTTAGTGTTAGGGACAGACAGTAGCCTATGCATGGGAGGCTAGTAGCCTGTGTGTGTATATATAGTTGTTTTAGTGTTGGGGACAGACAGTAGCCTATGCATGGGAGGCTAGTAGCCTGTGTGTGTGTATATATAGTTGTTTAGTTTTAGTGTTAGGGACAGACAGTAGCCTATGCATGGGAGGCTAGTAGCCTGTGTGTGTGTATATATAGTTGTTTCGTTTTAGTGTTAGGGACAGACAGTAGCCTATGCATGGGAGGCTAGTAGCCTGTGTGTGTATATATAGTTGTTTTAGTGTTAGGGACAGACAGTAGCCTATGCATGGGAGGCTAGTAGCCTGTGTGTGTATATATAGTTGTTTTAGTGTTAGGGACAGACAGTAGCCTATGCATGGGAGGCTAGTAGCCTGTGTGTGTATATATAGTTGTTTTAGTGTTAGGGACAGACAGTAGCCTATGCATGGGAGGCTAGTAGCCTGTGTGTGTGTATATATAGTTGTTTAGTTTTAGTGTTAGGGACAGACAGTAGCCTATGCATGGGAGGCTAGTAGCCTGTGTGTGTATATATAGTTGTTTTAGTGTTAGGGACAGACAGTAGCCTATGCATGGGAGGCTAGTAGCCTGTGTGTGTATATATAGTTGTTTTAGTGTTAGGGACAGACAGTAGCCTATGCATGGGAGGCTAGTAGCCTGTGTGTGTATATATAGTTGTTTTAGTGTTAGGGACAGACAGTAGCCTATGCATGGGAGGCTAGTAGCCTGTGTGTGTATATAGTTGTTTAGTTTTAGTGTTAGGGACAGACAGTAGCCTATGCATGGGAGGCTAGTAGCCTGTGTGTGTATATATAGTTGTTTAGTTTTAGTGTTAGGGACAGACAGTAGCCTATGCATGGGAGGCTAGTAGCCTGTGTGTGTATATATAGTTGTTTAGTTTTAGTGTTAGGGACAGACAGTAGCCTATGCATGGGAGGCTAGTAGCCTGTGTGTGTATATATAGTTGTTTAGTTTTAGTGTTAGGGACAGACAGTAGCCTATGCATGGGAGGCTAGTAGCCTGTGTGTGTATATATAGTTGTTTAGTTTTAGTGTTAGGGACAGACAGTAGCCTATGCATGGGAGGCTAGTAGCCTGTGTGTGTATATATAGTTGTTTAGTTTTAGTGTTAGGGACAGACAGTAGCCTATGCATGGGAGGCTAGTAGCCTGTGTGTGTATATATAGTTGTTTAGTTTTAGTGTTAGGGACAGACAGTAGCCTATGCATGGGAGGCTAGTAGCCTGTGTGTGTATATATAGTTGTTTAGTTTTAGTGTTAGGGACAGACAGTAGCCTATGCATGGGAGGCTAGTAGCCTGTGTGTGTATATATAGTTGTTTAGTTTTAGTGTTAGGGACAGACAGTAGCCTATGCATGGGAGGCTAGTAGCCTGTGTGTGTGTATATATAGTTGTTTAGTTTTAGTGTTAGGGACAGACAGTAGCCTATGCATGGGAGGCTAGTAGCCTGTGTGTGTATATATAGTTGTTTAGTTTTAGTGTTGGGGACAGACAGTAGCCTATGCATGGGAGGCTAGTAGCCTGTGTGTGTATATATAGTTGTTTAGTTTTAGTGTTAGGGACAGACAGTAGCCTATGCATGGGAGGCTAGTAGCCTGTGTGTGTATATAGTTGTTTTAGTGTTAGGGACAGACAGTAGCCTATGCATGGGAGGCTAGTAGCCTGTGTGTGTATATATAGTTGTTTAGTTTTAGTGTTAGGGACAGACAGTAGCCTATGCATGGGAGGCTAGTAGCCTGTGTGTGTATATATAGTGTTTAGTTTTAGTGTTAGGGACAGACAGTAGCCTATGCATGGGAGGCTAGTAGCCTGTGTGTGTATATAGTTGTTTTAGTGTTAGGGACAGACAGTAGCCTATGCATGGGAGGCTAGTAGCCTGTGTGTGTATATATAGTTGTTTAGTTTTAGTGTTGGGGACAGACAGTAGCCTATGCATGGGAGGCTAGTAGCCTGTGTGTGTATATATAGTTGTTTAGTTTTAGTGTTAGGGACAGACAGTAGCCTATGCATGGGAGGCTAGTAGCCTGTGTGTGTATATATAGTTGTTTAGTTTTAGTGTTGGGGACAGACAGTAGCCTATGCATGGGAGGCTAGTAGCCTGTGTGTGTATATATAGTTGTTTAGTTTTAGTGTTAGGGACAGACAGTAGCCTATGCATGGGAGGCTAGTAGCCTGTGTGTGTGTATATATAGTTGTTTAGTTTTAGTGTTAGGGACAGACAGTAGCCTATGCATGGGAGGCTAGTAGCCTGTGTGTGTGTATATATAGTTGTTTAGTTTTAGTGTTAGGGACAGACAGTAGCCTATGCATGGGAGGCTAGTAGCTTGTGTGTATATATAGTTGTTTTAGTGTTAGGGACAGACAGTAGCCTATGCATGGGAGGCTAGTAGCCTGTGTGTATATATAGTGTTTTGTTTTAGTGTTAGGGACAGACAGTAGCCTATGCATGGGAGGCTAGTAGCCTGTGTGTGTATATATAGTTGTTTAGTTTTAGTGTTAGGGACAGACAGTAGCCTATGCATGGGAGGCTAGTAGCCTGTGTGTGTATAAATAGTTGTTTAGTTTTAGTGTTAGGGACAGACAGTAGCCTACGCATGGGAGGCTAGTAGCCTGTGTGTGTATATATAGTTGTTTTGTTTTTGGGGGTGTCACTTCCTGCCACTGGGGGGGGCAGTAATAGGTTTAAAGGAAGACTCAGCGAGATGGCGTACAGGACTTTATAGTCCCGTACCCCTTCAAACATTCAACCTCCAGCTGCGCACCCCCTCTAGCACCAGGGTCAGCACACTCTCAAATGTTGTTTTTTGCCATCATTGTAAGCCTGCCACACACACACACTATATGATACATTTATTAAACATAAGAATGGGTGTGAGTGAGTTTGTCGTCACAACCTGGCCCGTGGGAAGTGACAAAGAGCTCTTATAGGACCAGGGCACAAATAATAATAATAATCAATCATTTTGCTCTTTATTTAACCATCTTACATATAAACCCTTATTTGTTCATGGAAATGGTGAATAACTCACCACAGGTTAATGAGAAGGGTGTGAATAACTCACCACAGGTTAATGAGAAGGGTGTGAATAACTCACCACAGGTTAATGAGAAGGGTGTGAATAACTCACCACAGGTTAATGAGAAGGGTGTGAATATCTCACCACAGGTTAATGAGAAGGGTGTGAATAACTCACCACAGGTTAATGAGAAGGATGTGAATAACTCACCACAGGTTAATGAGAAGGATGTGAATAACTCACCACAGGTTAATGAGAAGGATGTGAATAACTCACCACAGGTTAATGAGAAGGGTGTGAATAACTAACCACAGGTTAATGAGAAGGATGTGAATAACTCACCACAGGTTAATGAGAAGGGTGTGAATAACTAACCACAGGTTAATGAGAAGGATGTGAATAACTCACCACAGGTTAATGAGAAGGGTGTGAATAACTAACCATGGGTTAATGAGAAGGATGTGAATAACTCACCACAGGTTAATGAGAAGGATGTGAATAACTCACCACAGGTTAATGAGAAGGGTGTGAATAACTCACCACAGGTTAATGAGAAGGGTGTGAATAACTCACCACAGGTTAATGAGAAGGATGTGAATAACTCACCACAGGTTAATGAGAAGGGTGTGAATAACTAACCATGGGTTAATGAGAAGGATGTGAATAACTCACCACAGGTTAATGAGAAGGGTGTGAATAACTCACCACAGGTTAATGAGAAGGGTGTGAATAACTCACCACAGGTTAATGAGAAGGATGTGCTTGAAAGGATGCACATAACTGCAATGTTGGGTTGTATTGGAAAGAGCAGTTTTAAATCATTTTCAACACGCAGTCTGTGCCAGTATTTCGTTTTCATGCTAGTGAGGGCCGAGAAGAATCCACTCTCACATAGGTACATGGTTGCAAAGGGCATAACAGCACGATTTGCCAAGGCAGGATACTCTAAGCGCAGCCCAATCCAGAAGTCTGGCAGTGGCTTCTGATTAAATGACATTTTCACATAACCGCCTATGTCAATTCCGATGAGGCTCTTGTTCAGATCTCGGTAAGTGGACTGGAGGCAGGGCATGAAAGGGATAACGAATCAAGTTGTTTGTGTCATCCGTAATTGTAGTTATCATATTTGCGCCTCTTCGATGGTCCAACGTCCCTGTCTGTTGTTTGGTGCTTTCCCGGGTAAGGGGGCTGTTGCTCTTCGGCTGCATCGGAATCAAATGGGCAACAGCTACATAAGGACAGTTAGTGGAATTCCTGCGAGAAAGTAACGGTTAATGTGATTGGATGTTAATTATCTGACTAGGCTACCTGTATTTGACATCGTGTTATTTCTGGGGCGGCAGGGTAGCCTAGTGGTTAGAGCGTTGGACTAGTAACCGGAAGGTTGCAAGTTCAAACCCCTGAGCTGTGTGTATATATAGTTGTTTGTCGTTCTGCCCCTGAACAGGCAGTTAACCCACTGTTCCTAGGCTGTCATTGAAAATAAGAATTAGTTCTTAACTGACTTGCCTGGTTAAATAAAGTTTTTTTTTTTTTAATTGCTGAACATTACATTGTTTAATTTTATTTTGGGCAGTGAAACGAGAGAAAAAAAACGATTCACCCCGTTGGAAAATATAAATTGACTGTTTGAAAATGTGAAGAAAATAAATATATATATAAATTAAAATTAAAATTTGAACCACGTTTTTATTTGGCGTGCCCCCGTTTGGGAATGTCGATCATATGTATCCAACTCATCACACGGTGGGCCGAGTGTCTGCGGCTTTTCGCTCCTCTCTTGTACTTGATTGATGAATTATGGTCACTGATTTAGTTTAAAAAAAACTCCCCTCACCTGGTTGTCTAGGTCTAAATTGAAAGGAAAAACCAAAAAACCAGCAGACACTAGGCCTTCCATGGAATGAGTTTGACACCCCTGACGTAGATGCAAAGTAAACAGTAGTAGTGAGTCCATTTCCGCAACAACCAGGAGAGTTGAAGCGAGGTTAAACTTCACTGCTGTTTTGGTCCGGTAGCTACCATGTTGTAGCAGTGTGAAGCGGAGATACTCTGGGTGACGGTGTGAGAGCAGTCTTCCGTCGTGCTCATTTCAGTTGCCGCGTTAGAGCGGATCACTTTTGTCAAGTCATTCTGGGGGGGGAAATTGTCCGACTTGCGCCTACATGCCTTGTTGGAAAACCACATTTAGTGTCTGACTTTTGACTGTCGCAGATGCACCTCCCCGGACTTCACTCCTCGACTTTCGTCTACAGTAATATGCTTTAGCCTTAACACTCAGTATGGCTACAGCCATTTCAAGTATAATTCCAGTATAGTTTTAGTTTTTCAAAAGGGTTTGCTAATTATTTTATTTCAGTTTACTAAATTGTTTTTTCATGATTCGTTTTAGTTAACTAGTTATATAATGACAGGACACAACAGGTGTAAACTGTCAAGTGAAATGCTTACTTACAAGCTCTTTCTCAACAATGCCATATTCAATATCAAGGTAAAGAAATAGAAAAGTGTCATTCAGAATAGATTCTTTAAAAAAACAAAGAGAACAGAACCCATGCTAAGTCAGGTCAGGTAACACAATGAATAAAACCCACAGGAGAATGTACCCTACAGGCCAGTACCAGCACCATATCAATGTGCAGGGATACTGCTGATAAATGACAGAGTAGAATGTTAGCTAAACAGACTTGCAACCAGACTATCTTGAGATGATATACCAGTAAACATGATCATAGTTATACATACATACATACATACATACATACATACATACATGCATGCATACATACATACATGCATGCATGCATGCATGCATGAACTAAAATGGTTTCTTCTTGTTCCCCTCCAGACACAGCTGTACCACCATGGGTTGGCTACAGTGAGGAGGAGACCATGCAGCAACAGATCCTGGCTTTGTCCGCTGTTAGTAGCATTTCTAACATTGTCTGTCCACATTGTGCACTTAAGAGTTTGTGATTTGATTCCATCCAATTGCATCTCATCACTGTCAGAGTGCATTGTGTTGATTGTACCTTTTCAATTTGATTCATCACAACTTTATTGATCTGTTATTCCAGGACAGGAGGAACTTCCTGAGAGACCCACCAGCTGGAGTTCAGTTCCAGTTCGACTCTGAGCAGATGTATCCTATCGCCATGGTGATGCTGCAGGAAGATGAGCTACTGAACAGGATGCGCTTCGACCTGGTCCCCAAACAGTCAGCAGACAGCCATTACAAATCTAATGCATTACAAATCCATTATTGCACTTCAAACATGCCTCGATTCAACTCAGAATTATTTACAGATAGAGATTGCAGGCATAAAGTTGACCTGTTGGCTAATGTTGGATGATGCCAATCCTGTCCATTGATAAGCCTCTTAGAACCAGCCAGATTGCTGCATTCAATTGAAAAAGAATGGTGAGCTATCGCTCAATCAGACTGGTTCACACAGCTTGGACCAGCCATTGCAATTGGAAGAACTGTACATGTGTTTCCATCCATATCAAGTTATCGATGAACCCTTCAGTATATGTGTATGTTACTTACATATTCAATGCTCTGTGTGTTTAGAGTGAAGGAGGATGTGTTCTGGAGGAACTACTTCTACCGTGTGTCCCTGATAAAGCAGTCGGCCCAGCTCACGGCCCTGGCAGCACAGCAGCAGGCTGTAGACCACAGAGAGGAGCAGAAGACCATCAGCCCGGAGGGTGTCAGCCTCACAGGTACTCTATTCTGTTCTATGGTTGGTCGGAATTCAGTTTGTGTGATCCTGACACGTCCCTAACTAAAAACACTGCATTGGTGTTATGTGCAAAGCAGAGCAATTGGTGAACTACTGTCAAGCAACAGTTTATAGCCTAACTTCTGTTTCATGTTATTGTTGTTTGTTGTCATGCAGAAAATACCATCAGACCAAAAACACCTCCAGTATCCATTAGTGACATTCCCAAGAGTGGAGAGGTGAGTAAATGTTTTGTTTTTCTGAAGAAAAGTCAGCCCCTTTGAATAATTCTGTGCACGTCTATATATAGACCACTGAAATACTGTGTAAATATCAAGTCAAATGTATGAAATGGTCTGGATTCTCTTTTTAATGTTGTTAAATAGCAGGAGGAAGAGGAGAATGAGATCTCCACCAGCCCTGGGGTCTCCGAGTTTGTGAGCGATGCCTTTGACTCCTGTAACATCGACCATGAAGACCTGAGGAAAGAGATGGAACAGCTGGTGCTGGACAAGAAGGAGGACGCTGCAACTCCAGAGGGTCAGTTCTAGAACTATTAGATCATATCTAGAGTAACAAACAACCAGCAAGAACTCCAGAGGGTCAGTTCTAGAACTATTAGATCATATCTAGAGTAACAAACAACCAGCAAGAACTCCAGAGGGTCAGTTCTAGAACTATTAGATCATATCTAGAGTAACAAACAACCAGCAAGAACTCCAGAGTTCTATTGTTTGATTTCACTGGAACCTGGAAAGGGCTTGGATTTAATAAAATGGCTCAGGTGGTAGAGCTGGATGTTGAATTAGAGGAGAGTGAATGGCATGTGTTGTTTTCTCTTCAGTCTGTAGCATTGATCTCATAATGCTGTTATTTGTTCAGAGGAGACAGCGGACTGGGAGAAGGAACTCCAGGCAGAGTTACAGGAGTATGAGGTGGTGACGGAGGCAGACAACAAAGATGACAACTGGGATAAAGAGATCGAGAAGATGCTTCAGTCGGACGAGTAGAGGTGACCGACCCGTCTTGCTTCAGTCTAGTATCTCTGATATGAGAGAGAGCACCATGAAGGATCAGAAACCATGACCTTGTCTAGTCTAGACCATAGAAATAGAATGGTATAGAAATGAAGGGAACCGCTGCATACAAACCATTAACTGTTTGTTTCAGCACACTCTAGAATGGGAACATCTATGGGGTGTATTCTGATCTGGTGGTGGTCAGGAGTTGAAATACTGTATAATATACATTTTCTGTCTGTACAGTTTAGTGGCTGGCTGTCATTTTAGCTGTGAACGTTTATGGCCGAGGAGGCAACTGACATATTGCATATTGTCATTTTTTCTCTATTCTGCTCTTTTCTTTTTCTGGAATTGTTTTGCAGTTGGGATGTGTACATCTATCCAAATAATACTTGTTTCTGTGCTACTCAAATCCTGCTTTCAGTTTTTCCCTAATAAATATACTTCTTTCCAATTGTCTAAATGTCTTTCCTTAATGAAAATTACAGCCATATTGTTATATCTGAAGGGCTGTATAGGGAAGGGTTTTGTTTTGGTGTTGTTTATGCAACATGACAATAGGGTCAAGCAGCCCCGCCCCGTCATTATATATTGCGTCACATCATAGCGACACACTCCGATGCCAGAGACAGAGTCGATTTAAACAGTAAAAACACAGGTACAGTGTGGTACTTTTACGCCCTTTTCTGTGTTTCACTGACCCTACACAAATTATGTCTGTATTTCTAAATGATTGCAACGTGTTACAGTCAAACAAAAGAGAACGCGAAGTGTTAAAACATGTTTTATTTACTAAGGAAGTCCATAGCATAGTTTGCCAGTGACAGGTTGTTAGCTTAGCATAAGTTGGCACAGTGTGGACTCACGCACCTGCCAAACCCAAACAGTTTGCGAATTATTGCTTGGTGGTATTTTCTTTCTATACTTACGTTCAATAATCCATACATCAATCAATACTTAGAAGGAAACACTTTAGTCCACAATTATTGTTGAGTTGAATGTCAACGTTGGATTTGTTACTCAGCTAACAAGCTAACCTACAGCTAGCTCGTGTCAAAGCTAGCTAGCCTAGCATACCAAAGGTTACTGTGACTGACGTTATAATTATGCTAACTAGATTATTTAGATCTGTGGCTCGCTAGCTACATCCATTAGCTTTAGCGTAGCCGATACATGGCGCAATGTTTTCCTATCAGTATAGCTATTAGCTGGGTAGGTAAAGTCACTTGAAATTGTTTGGAGGTTATTAGCTAACACGAATTGGCTAGCTAGTGCCTGCTAATAATATATCAAAACTAGCCAACGTTGGGTAGCTAGTTTTATTGCCACTACTGTGTGGCAAGTTTACTTGTTTGGGTGTCTAAATTGATTTTACTAACGTACGAGTGTAACTGCAACAGCGGTGTTTAGGCTACATCCTTCACTTGTGTTCAGTCGGATAATTATTTTATCTTCGGTGTCCGGGTTATCTAGGCAGTTAACTAAATCAAGGGAATTGAGGGGTTCTTGTGCTGATTTATATGGCGAGTCCTTCTGTTGGTGCTGTTAGGTCTAGCACGTGGTAATCCTCAACTATCTAATTAAATGATTCTATCCCTTCTTGATGAGGGAACTGTGGTCCAGTGTTTCATTAATATGAATAACTATAGTTACCATTACTGCCAATGCTACCCTAGTTATTAGAATGATCTGAACTTAGTGACCCTTGGTCAGATCAGAGTTAAAGGTGGGGACCTGTCTTGCCCTGCTAGAGTTTGTGCCTTGCTTGCTAGAGTCCGGACCAGAGATGTAAAACGGAGGACAGCATGTGGTTGCTAACTTGCTGTCTCATTACTGTCAATGTTTACAAGTGTTGTTGAGGCTAATTGAAATAAGTTACACACCACTGACAAGATCAGTGAATGATCAAGTATGAACCGGTTCTGTTAACGAATTGAATCAATGCTTACTCACATGGTCAGGTGGATACGACCACCTATATTTCACTGAGTTAACTTTTCCTCTTTGCCAGTTTGGGACCAATATCATGGAGGCCGCAGGGTTCTGTGGAATGGAGGTGGCGACTCGGGGGCTAGTGGGGGGATCTGGCAGCAGCTCCCCTCCAGAGCTGGACAGCCCAGGTAGCCAGGAGCACCTGGGGATGTTTGAGCTGGTCAGTAGCTGCTGCAGTGAGGAGGTGAGAGGGGAGACTCCAGGGAGAGAGGACTGCCCCCTGGACCCCAACAATGCTGAGCTGGACCCAGGCGGTGGTGGTAGCAAGATCAAGGACCAAAAGGGATTGGGTAGGTTAACACGAGACTGTCGTTGCCTGTCTAACGCGTGTGAGGTAATATATGGAAACCACTGCATGCTGTCATGGTGATTTTAGCCAAGTTATTGAGAATGTCCCTTCCTCTTCAACCATGACAAGTGGCTGATCTCTTCACTTGTTGTTTTGTAACAGGAAAAGAGGTTATCTTACTGATGCAAGCCCTGACCACACTAGCCTCGCCAGAGGAGAAATGGCTGATCTCTTCACTTGTTGTTTTGTAACAGGAAAAGAGGTTCTCTTACTGATGCAAGCCCTGACCACACTAGCCTCACCAGAGGAGAAGTGGCTGATCTCTTCACTTGTTGTTTTGTAACAGGAAAAGAGGTTCTCTTACTGATGCAAGCCCTGACCACACTAGCCTCGCCAGAGGAGAAATGGCTGATCTCTTCACTTGTTGTTTTGTAACAGGAAAAGAGGTTCTCTTACTGATGCAAGCCCTGACCACACTAGCCTCACCAGAGGAGAAGTGGCTGATCTCTTCACTTGTTGTTTTGTAACAGGAAAAGAGGTTCTCTTACTGATGCAAGCCCTGACCACACTAGCCTCGCCAGAGGAGAAATGGCTGATCTCTTCACTTGTTGTTTTGTAACAGGAAAAGAGGTTATCTTACTGATGCAAGCCCTGACCACACTAGCCTCGCCAGAGGAGAAATGGCTGATCTCTTCACTTGTTGTTTTGTAACAGGAAAAGAGGTTCTCTTACTGATGCAAGCCCTGACCACACTAGCCTCGCCAGAGGAGAAATGGCTGATCTCTTCACTTGTTGTTTTGTAACAGGAAAAGAGGTTCTCTTACTGATGCAAGCCCTGACCACACTAGCCTCACCAGAGGAGAAGTGGCTGATCTCTTCACTTGTTGTTTTGTAACAGGAAAAGAGGTTCTCTTACTGATGCAAGCCCTGACCACACTAGCCTCACCAGAGGAGAAGTGGCTGATCTCTTCACTTGTTGTTTTGTAACAGGAAAAGAGGTTCTCTTACTGATGCAAGCCCTGACCACACTAGCCTCGCCAGAGGAGAAATGGCTGATCTCTTCACTTGTTGTTTTGTAACAGGAAAAGAGGTTCTCTTACTGATGCAAGCCCTGACCACACTAGCCTCACCAGAGGAGAAGTGGCTGATCTCTTCACTTGTTGTTTTGTAACAGGAAAAGAGGTTCTCTTACTGATGCAAGCCCTGACCACACTAGCCTCGCCAGAGGAGAAATGGCTGATCTCTTCACTTGTTGTTTTGTAACAGGAAAAGAGGTTCTCTTACTGATGCAAGCCCTGACCACACTAGCCTCGCCAGAGGAGAAATGGCTGATCTCTTCACTTGTTGTTTTGTAACAGGAAAAGAGGTTCTCTTACTGATGCAAGCCCTGACCACACTAGCCTCACCAGAGGAGAAGTGGCTGATCTCTTCACTTGTTGTTTTGTAACAGGAAAAGAGGTTCTCTTACTGATGCAAGCCCTGACCACACTAGCCTCACCAGAGGAGAAGTGGCTGATCTCTTCACTTGTTGTTTTGTAACAGGAAAAGAGGTTCTCTTACTGATGCAAGCCCTGACCACACTAGCCTCACCAGAGGAGAAGTGGCTGATCTCTTCACTTGTTGTTTTGTAACAGGAAAAGAGGTTCTCTTACTGATGCAAGCCCTGACCACACTAGCCTCGCCAGAGGAGAAATGGCTGATCTCTTCACTTGTTGTTTTGTAACAGGAAAAGAGGTTCTCTTACTGATGCAAGCCCTGACCACACTAGCCTCACCAGAGGAGAAGTGGCTGATCTCTTCACTTGTTGTTTTGTAACAGGAAAAGAGGTTCTCTTACTGATGCAAGCCCTGACCACACTAGCCTCGCCAGAGGAGAAATGGCTGATCTCTTCACTTGTTGTTTTGTAACAGGAAAAGAGGTTCTCTTACTGATGCAAGCCCTGACCACACTAGCCTCGCCAGAGGAGAAATGGCTGATCTCTTCACTTGTTGTTTTGTAACAGGAAAAGAGGTTCTCTTACTGATGCAAGCCCTGACCACACTAGCCTCACCAGAGGAGAAGTGGCTGATCTCTTCACTTGTTGTTTTGTAACAGGAAAAGAGGTTCTCTTACTGATGCAAGCCCTGACCACACTAGCCTCACCAGAGGAGAAGTGGCTGATCTCTTCACTTGTTGTTTTGTAACAGGAAAAGAGGTTCTCTTACTGATGCAAGCCCTGACCACACTAGCCTCACCAGAGGAGAAGTGGCTGATCTCTTCACTTGTTGTTTTGTAACAGGAAAAGAGGTTCTCTTACTGATGCAAGCCCTGACCACACTAGCCTCGCCAGAGGAGAAATGGCTGATCTCTTCACTTGTTGTTTTGTAACAGGAAAAGAGGTTCTCTTACTGATGCAAGCCCTGACCACACTAGCCTCCCCAGAGGAGAAGCTGGCCGCTTTGTGCAAGAAGTATGCTGATTCGGTAAGAGCTGGAAGCCTCCACATGTCTATGCTGCTATAAGGGATTCTTTTCATCTAATAAATTGCAGTGGGCCACTGCTAGTTGATCAACATGTTCATCTCTATTTGTGTCTTGCGTTTGTATACCCCGGATTGTGTTTATTAGTACACACCCTGGCAAAACTATTTTGCAACCGAAAGCAAAAGGAGAATTTCTAATTACACCAATTCAGTTAGTTTTCTTCCATTTCATGCCTAATGAACACTAACCAGGTCTCATTTGAATCTCTGTTCAAATGGTGTTTTGAGTATCACTACGCCTTTGTGTCCTGTGACAGCTTTGATTGATTGATTGATTGATTGATTGACAGCTGGAGGAGAGCCGCAGTATACAGAAGCAGGTGAAGGTGCTGCAGAAGAAGCAGTCCCAGATGGTCAAAGAGAAGGTCCACCTGCAGAGTGAACACAGCAAGGCCATCCTGTCACGCAGCAAGCTGGAGAGCCTCTGTAGGGAACTGCAGAGACACAATAAGACCCTGAAGGTAGGTAGTGAGGAGAGTCTGTCACACAGCAAGCTGGAGAGCCTCTGTAGGGAACTGCAGAGACACAATAAGACCCTCAAGGTAGGTAGTGAGGAGAGTCTGTCACACAGCAAGCTGGAGAGCCTCTGTAGGGAACTGCAGAGACACAATAAGACCCTGAAGGTAGGTAGTGAGGAGAGTCTGTCACACAGCAAGGCCATCCTGTCACACAGCAAGCTGGAGAGCCTCTGTAGGGAACTGCAGAGACAGAATAAGACCCTGAAGGTAGGTAGTGAGGAGAGTCTGTCACACAGCAAGGCCATCCTGTCACACAGCAAGCTGGAGAGCCTCTGTAGGGAACTGCAGAGACACAATAAGACCCTCAAGGTAGGTAGTGAGGAGAGTCTGTCACACAGCAAGCTGGAGAGCCTCTGTAGGGAACTGCAGAGACACAATAAGACCCTCAAGGTAGGTAGTGAGGAGAGTCTGTCACACAGCAAGGCCATCCTGTCACGCAGCAAGCTGGAGAGCCTCTGTAGGGAACTGCAGAGACACAATAAGACCCTCGAGGTAGGTAGTGAGGAGAGTCTGTCACACAGCAAGTCAGTTAGTGGCTACTGTAAGCCTGTGTACTCATTGAACTACATATAGAATCATAGGATCTCTATGCTTGTATCAAATCACATTTTATTCATCACATGCTCTGAATACAACTGGACTTTACAGTGAAATGCTTGCTTACGGACCTTTCCCAACGATGCAGAGTAGCAAAAATAAAACACTAACTAACACGAGGAATGAAATTGAATCCACAAGAATGGAGCTTACATACAGGGAGTATTCAGGATTGGGTTCGATTTAGGTTTAAATTCAGTCAATTCCGGAAGTGAAAACTCTTCATAGAAAATATTTGTTATGAATGAATTAAATTTCAATAGAATTCATGAATCGAAAACAGAATTGACCCCCATCCCTGTTACCATTTGTTTTTTGCCAATTGACCGTTTTGCCATATCCCATGTCAGGATGACAACACGCAACGGTCCAGAGAGTATGAGGAGCGTCGGAAGGAGGCCACCCTTCACTTCCAGATGACGCTGAACCAGATCGAGGTACAGATGGAACAGCACAACTCTCACAACTCCAAGCTGCGCCAGGAGAACATGGAGCTGGCCCAGAAACTCAACAAGCTCATCAAACAGTACGAGCTCAGGGAGGAGGTAGGAGGGTACCTCTTTCTACTCTGTCTTTTCACATGCACACATTCTCTCTATTCCTCCCGTTCTGTCTCTCTCTCCCCGTCGTTCTCTCCCTCTACCCCTTCTGTCTCTTTAGTCCGGTGCCTATGGCCGACCTACAACATGTAGGAGCAGTCTGATTGGTGCTTTGCTGAGACTATTACTGCATGTTTCAACACGTACTGGGATTTAGTTTGGAATTGCCCCGATGAGTCTTTTTTACTAGGTGTATCAACAAGGTGTTCAACATGTTAAATGCATTGAAGAGCCTCTGGAAATCTGACGCATGAAGTTCTCATCTAGCTTTATCTCTGGTCTGTCTTGTCCGTCCCCAGCACATTGACAAGGTGTTCTTTCTGTCTGTCCCCAGCACATTGACAAGGTGTTCTTTCTGTCTGTCCCCAGCACATTGACAAGGTGTTCTTTCTGTCTGTCCCCAGCACATTGACACGGTGTCCTGTCTGTCCGGTGTCCTGTCTGTCTGTCCCCAGCACATTGACACGGTGTCCTGTCTGTCCCCAGCACATTGACATGGTGTTCTTTCTGTCTGTCCCCAGCACATTGACATGGTGTTCTTTCTGTCTGTCCCCAGCACATTGACACGGTGTCCTGTCTGTCCCAGCACATTTTTATTTTATTTTTAAACCTTTATTTAACTAGGCAAGTCAGTTAAGAACAAGTTCTTATTTTCAATGACGGCCTAGGAACAGTGGGTTAACTGCCTGTTCAGGGGCCGAACGACAGATTTGTACCTTGTCAGCTCGGGGATTCGAACTTGCAACCTTCCGGTTACTAGTCCAACACTCTAACCACTAGGCTACCCTGCCGCCCCTGACATGGTGTTCTTTCTGTCTGTCCTTCCCCAGCACATTGACAAGGTGTTCTGTCTGTCTGTCTGTCCTTCCCCAGCACATTGACAAGGTGTTCTGTCTGTCCTTCCCCAGCACATTGACAAGGTGTTCTGTCTGTCTGTTTGTCTGTCCGTCCCCAGCACATTGACAAGGTGTCTGTCTGTCTGTCTGTCCTTCCCCTGCACATTGACAAGGTGTTCTGTCTGTCTGTCCGTCCCCAGCACATTGACAAGGTGTTCTGTCTGTCTGTCCGTCCCCTGCACATTGACAGGGTGTTCTGTCTGTCTGTCCGTCCCCTGCACATTGACAGGCTGTTCTGTCTGTCTGTCCGTCCCCTGCACATTGACAGGGTGTTCTGTCTGTCTGTCCGTTCCCAGCACATTGACAGGGTGTCCTGTCTGTCTGTCCCAGCACATTGACACGGTGTCCTGTCTGTCTGTCCCCAGCACATTGACACGGTGTCCTGTCTGTCTGTCTGTCCCAGCACATTGACAGGGTGTCCTGTCTGTCTGTCTGTCTGTCCCAGCACATTGACACGGTGTTCTGTCTGTCTGTCCGTTCCCAGCACATTGACAGGGTGTTCTGTCTGTCCGTTCCCAGCACATTGACAGGGTGTTCTGTCTGTCCGTCCCCAGCACATTGACAGGGTGTCCTGTCTGTCTGTCTGTCTGTCCCCAGCACATTGACACGGTGTCCTGTCTGTCTGTCCCCAGCACATTGACAAGGTGTCCTGTCTGTCTGTCTGTCCCCAGCACATTGACAAGGTGTCCTGTCTGTCTGTCTGTCCCCAGCACATTGACAAGGTGTTCAAGCACAAGGAGAAGCAGCAGCAGTTGGTGGATGCCAAGCTCCAGAGGACAGCTGAGCTGATGAGAGAGTTGGAGGGGAAGCAGCAGAGAGAGAGAGACTTTGTGAGTCCCACTGGGTTGTTATGGTGATGCTCTAGCTAGCTACAAATAACTGGAGGGTTGTGTTCCATAGGGCACACAACTGAAAACACTTCTCAATTGCAACTTAAAATGAGGTCCAGGTGCCTAATGAACACAACCCAGGACACTGTGTTTCTCTCTAATAACTGGAAGTGAGTGAACGTTGTCTGTTTGCATGGACTCATTGATTGTATTTGTTGTCTGTTTGCATGGACTCATTGATTGTATTGGTTGTCTGTTTGTTTGCATGGACTCATTGATTGTATTGGTTGTCTGTTTGTTTGCATGGACTCATTGATTGTATTGGTTGTCTGTTTGTTTGCATGGACTCATTGATTGTATTTGTTATCTGTTTGCATGGACTCATTGATTGTATTGGTTGTCTGTTTGTTTGCATGGACTCATTGATTGTATTGGTTGTCTGTTTGTTTGCATGGACTCATTGATTGTATTGGTTGTCTGTTTGTTTGCATGGACTCATTGATTGTATCGGTTGTCTGTTTGCATGGACTCATTGATTGTATCGGTTGTCTGTTTGTTTGCATTGATTGTATCGGTTGTCTGTTTGTTTGCATTGATTGTATCGGTTGTCTGTTTGCATTGACTCATTGATTGTATCGGTTGTCTGTTTGTTTGCATTGATTGTATTGGTGGTCTGTTTGTTTGCATTGATTGCATTGATTGATTGTCTGTTTGCATTGACTCATTGATTTGTATTGGTTGTTTGCTTGCATTGACTCATTGATTGTATCGGTGGTCTGTTTGTCAGAAGTTGTGACCATTTCCCGTCTCCTGTTCAGCTCCTGAAAGACGCCACAGAGTGGAGACATGAATGTGAGCTGTTGAAGGAACAGGAGACTCAGCTCAAACAGCAGGTAACTAGCTGCCTTTCCCTTCCCTGTTCTGGCAGTCAGTTTATATGGAGGGGGACTGTGTGTTTATATGGAGGGGGACTGTGTTTATATGGAGGGGGACTGGATGTGACTGTGTGTTTATATGGAGGGGGACTGTGTGTTTTATATGGAGGGGGACTGGATGTGAATGTGTGTTTATATGGAGGGGGACTGTGTTTATATGGAGGGGGACTGGATGTGACTGTGTGTTTATATGGAGGGGGACTGTGTTTATATGGAGGGGGACTGGATGTGAATGTGTGTTTATATGGAGGGGGACTGTGTTTATATGGAGGGGGACTGGATGTGACTGTGTGTTTATATGGAGGGGGACTGTGTGTTTTATATGGAGGGGGACTGGATGTGAATGTGTGTTTATATGGAGGGGGACTGTGTTTATATGGAGGGGGACTGGATGTGACTGTGTTTATATGGAGGGGGACTGTGTGTTTTATATGGAGGGGGACTGGATGTGACTGTGTGTTTATATGGAGGGGGACTGTGTTTATATGGAGGGGGACTGTATGTTTATATGGAGGGGGACTGGATGTGACTGTGTGTTTATATGGAGGGGGACTGGATGTGAATGTGTGTTTATATGGAGGGGGACTGTGTTTATATGGAGGGGGACTGGATGTGAATGTGTGTTTATATGGAGGGGGACTGTGTTTATATGGAGGGGGACTGGATGTGACTGTGTTTATATGGAGGGGGACTGTGTGTTTTATATGGAGGGGGACTGGATGTGACTGTGTTTATATGGAGGGGGACTGGATGTGACTGTGTGTTTATATGGAGGGGGACTGTGTTTATATGGAGGGGGACTGTATGTTTATATGGAGGGGGACTGGATGTGACTGTGTTTATATGGAGGGGGACTGGATGTGAATGTGTGTTTATATGGAGGGGGACTGTGTGTGAATGTGTATATATGGAGGGGGACTGGATGTGAATGTGTGTTTATATGGAGGGTGACTGTATGTGACTGTGTTTATATGGAGGGGGACTGGATGTGAATGTGTGTTTATATGGAGGGTGACTGTATGTGACTGTGTGTTTATATGGAGGGGGACTGTGTTTTATATGGAGGGGGACTGTGTGTTTATATGGAGGGTGACTGTATGTGACTGTGTGTTTATATGGAGGGTGACTGTGTGTTTATATGGAGGGTGACTATATGTGACTGTGTGTTTATATGGAGGGGGACTGTATGTGACTGTGTTTATATGGAGGGGGACTGTATGTGACTGTGTTTATATGGAGGGGGACTGTGTGTTTATATGGAGGGGGACTGTATGACTGTGTGTTTATATGGAGGGGGACTGTATGTGACTGTGTGTTTATATGGAGGGGGACTGTGTGTGACTGTGTGTTTATATGGAGGGGGACTGGATGTGAATGTGTGTTTATATGGAGGGTGACTGTGTGTTTATATGGAGGGTGACTGTGTGTTTATATGGAGGGGGACTGTGTGTTTTATATGGAGGGGGACTGTGTGTTTATATGGAGGGTGACTGTATGTGACTGTGTGTTTATATGGAGGGTGACTGTGTGTTTATATGGAGGGTGACTATATGTGACTGTGTGTTTATATGGAGGGGGACTGTATGTGACTGTGTTTATATGGAGGGGGACTGTATGTGACTGTGTTTATATGGAGGGGGACTGTGTGTTTATATGGAGGGGGACTGTATGACTGTGTGTTTATATGGAGGGGGACTGTATGTGACTGTGTGTTTATATGGAGGGGGACTGTGTGTGACTGTGTGTTTATATGGAGGGGGACTGGATGTGAATGTGTGTTTATATGGAGGGTGACTGTGTGTTTATATGGAGGGTGACTGTGTGTTTATATGGAGGGGGACTGTGTGTTTATATGGAGGGGGACTGTGTGTTTATATGGAGGGTGACTGTATGTGACTGTGTGTTTATATGGAGGGTGACTGTGTTTATATGGAGGGGGACTGTGTGTTTATATGGAGGGTGACTGTATGTGACTGTGTGTTTATATGGAGGGTGACTGTGTTTATATGGAGGGGGACTGTGTGTTTATATGGAGGGTGACTGTGTGTTTATATGGAGGGTGACTGTATGTGACTGTGTGTTTATATGGAGGGTGACTGTGTGTTTATATGGAGGGTGACTGTATGTGACTGTGTTTATATGGAGGGGGACTGGATGTGACTGTGTTTATATGGAGGGTGACTGTATGTGAATGTGTGTTTATATGGAGGGGGACTGGATGTGACTGTGTGTTTATATGGAGGGTGACTGTGTGTTAATATGGAGGGTGACTGTATGTGAATGTGTGTTTATATGGAGGGGGACTGGATGTGACTGTGTTTATATGGAGGGTGACTGTGTGTTAATATGGAGGGTGACTGTATGTGAATGTGTGTTTATATGGAGGGGGACTGGATGTGACTGTGTGTTTATATGGAGGGTGACTGTGTGTTTATATGGAGGGTGACTGTATGTGACTGTGTGTTTATATGGAGGGTGACTGTGTGTTTATATGGAGGGGGACTGTGTGTTTATATGGAGGGTGACTGTATGTGACTGTGTGTTTATATGGAGGGTGACTGTGTTTATATGGAGGGTGACTGTGTTTATATGGAGGGGGACTGTGTGTTTATATGGAGGGGGACTGTATGTGACTGTGTTTATATGGAGGGGGACTGGATGTGAATGTGTGTTTATATGGAGGGTGACTGTGTTTATATGGAGGGTGACTGTGTGTTTATATGGAGGGGGACTGTGTGTTTATATGGAGGGTGACTGTATGTGACTGTGTGTTTATATGGAGGGTGACTGTGTGTTTATATGGAGGGTGACTGTATGTGACTGTGTGTTTATATGGAGGGTGACTGTGTGTTTATATGGAGGGTGACTGTATGTGACTGTGTTTATATGGAGGGGGACTGTGTGTTTATATGGAGGGTGACTGTATGTGACTGTGTGTTTATATGGAGGGGGACTGGATGTGACTGTGTGTTTATATGGAGGGTGACTGTATTAGAATGTGTGTTTATATGGAGGGGGACTGTGTGTTTATATGGAGGGTGACTGTATGGGACTGTGTGTTTATATGGAGGGTGACTGGATGTGACTGTGTGTTTATATGGAGGGGGACTGTGTGTTTATATGGAGGGGGACTGTATGTGACTGTGTTTATATGGAGGGTGACTGTATGGGACTGTGTGTTTATATGGAGGGTGACTGGATGTGACTGTGTGTTTATATGGAGGGTGACTGTATGTGACTGTGTGTTTATATGGAGGGTGACTGTATGGGACTGTGTGTTTATATGGAGGGTGACTGGATGTGACTGTGTGTTTATATGGAGGGTGACTGTATGTTAATGTGTGTGTAAATGGATGGTGACTATGTGTATACACAGTTAAGTTGGAAGTTTACATGCACCTTAGCCAACTACATTTAAACTCAGTTTTTTTTACAATTCCTGACATTTAATCCAGGTAAAAATTCCCTGTTTTAGGTCAGTTAGGATCACCACTTTATTTTAAGAATGTAGAATGTCAGAATAATAGTAGAGAGAAGGATTAATTTCAGTTTTTATTTCTTTCATCACATTTCTCAGTGGGTCAGAAGTTTACATACACTCAATTAGTATTTGGTAGCATTGCCTTAAAATTGTTTAACTTGGGAAAAATGTTTTGGGTAGCCTTCCACAAGCTTCCCACAATAAGTTGGGTGAATTTTGTCCCGTTCCTCCTGACAGAACTGGTGTAACTGAGTCAGGTTTGTAGGCCTCCTTGCTCGCACACGCTTTTTCAGTTCTGCCTACAAATTGTCTATGGGATTGAGGCCAGGGCTTTGTGATGGCCACTCAGATACCTTGACTTTGTTGTCTTTAAGCCATTTTGCCACAACTTTGGAAGCATGCTTGGGGTCATTGTCCATTTGGAAGACCCATTTGCAACCAAGCTTTAACTTGCTGACGTCTTGATGTTGCTTCAATATATCCACATCATTTTCCCTCCATGATTCCATTTATTTTGTGAAGTGCACCAGTCCTTCCTGCAGCAAAGCACTTCCACAACATGATGCTGCCACACCGTGTTTCACAGTTGGGATGGTGTTCTTCGGCTTACAAGTCTCCCCCTTTTTCCTCCAAACATAACAATGGTCATTATGGCCAAACAGTTCTATTTTTGTTTCGTCAGACCAGAGGACATTTCTCCAAAAAGTACGATCTTTGTCCCCATGTGCAGTTGCAAACTGTAGTCTGGCTTTTTATGGCGGTTTTGGAGCAGTGGCTTCTTCCTTGCTGAGTGGCCTTCAGGTTATGTCGATATAGGACTCGTTTTACTGTGGATGTAGATACTTTTACCTGTTTCCTCCAGCATCTTCACAAGGTCCTTTGCTGTTGTTCTGGCATTGATTTGAACTTTTCGCACCAAAGTAAGTTCATCTCTAGGAGACAGAACGCGTCTCCTTCCTGAGCGGTGTGACGGCTGCGTGGTCCCATGGTGTTTATACCTGCGTACTATTTTTTGTACAGATGAACGTGATACCTTCAGGCGTTTGGAAATTGTTCCCAAGGAAGAACCATACTTGTGGAGGTCTACAATTTCTTTTCTGAGGTCTTGGCTGATATCTTTTGATTTTCACATGATGTCAAGCAAAGAGGCACAGAGTTTGAAGGTAGGCCTTGAAATACATCCACAGGTACTCCTCCAATTGACTCAAATGTTGTCAATTAGCCTATCAGAAGCTTCTAAAGCCATGGCATAATTTTCTGGAATTTTCCAAGATGCTTAAAGGCACAGTCAACTTAATGTATGTAAACTTCTGACCCACTGGAATTGTGATACAGTGAAATAATCTGTCTGTAAAAAATTGTTGAAAAAATTACTTGTCATGCACAAAGTAGATGTCCTAACCGACTTGCCAAAACTATAGTTTGTTAACAAGGAATTTGGGGATTGGTTGAAAAATGAGTTTTAATGACTCCAACCTAAGTGTATGTAAACTTCCGACTTCAACTGGAAGTGTGTGTGTGTGTGTGTGTGTGTGTGTGTGTGTGTGTGTGTGTATATATATATATATAACACACACACCTTCACCCTCCATATATATTTATTTTTTATTTCACCTTTATTTAACCAGGTAGGCAAATTGAGAACAAGTTCTCATTTACAATTGCGACCTGACCAAGATAAAGCAAAGCAGTTCGACACATACAACAACACAGAGTTACACATGGAGTAAAACAAACATACAGTATAAATAAGTCTATATACGATGTGAGAAAATGAGGTGAGATAAGGGAGGTAAAGGCAAAAAAAGGCCATGGTGGCGAAGTAAATACAATATAGCAAGTAAAACACTGGAATGGTAGATCTGCAGTGGAAGAATGTGCAAAGTAGAGAGAGAAATAATGGGGTGCAAAGGAGCTAAATCAATAAATACAGTAGGGGAAGAGGTAGTTGTTTGGGCTAAATTATAGATGGGCTATGTACAGGTACAGTAATCTGTGAGCTGCTCTGACAGCTGGTGCTTAAAGCTAGTGAGGGAGATACGTGTTTGCAGTTTCAGAGATTTTTGTAGTTCGTTCCAGTCACTGGAAGGAGAGGCGGCCAAAGGATATATATGGAGTGTGACTGTATATTTGTGTGTGTGTGTGGAGGGTGACTATGTTAATGTGTTTATATGTGGAGGGTGACTGTTCATGTCTGTGTGTATATACACTGCTCAAAAAAATAAAGGGAACACTTAAACAACACAATGTAACTCCAAGTCAATCACACTTCTGTGAAATCAAACTGTCCACTTAGGAAGAAACTCTGACAATAAATTTCACATGCTGTTGTGCAAATGGAATAGACAACAGGTGGAAATTATAGGCAATTAGCAAGACACCCCCAATAAAGGAGTGGTTCTGCAGGTGGTGACCACAGACCACTTCTCAGTTCCTATGCTTCCTGGCTGATGTTTTGGTCACTTTTGAATGCTGGCGGTGCTTTCACTCTAGTGGTAGTATGAGACGGAGTCTACAACCCACACAAGTGGCTCAGGTAGTGCAGCTCATCCAGGATGGCACATCAATGCGAGCTGTGGCAAGAAGGTTTGCTGTGTCTGTCAGCGTAGTGTCCTGAGCATGGAGGCGCTACCTGGAGACAGGCCAGTACATCAGGAGACGTGGAGGAGGCCGTAGGAGGGCAACAACCCAGCAGTAGGACCGCTACCTCCGCCTTTGTGCAAGGAGGAGCAGGAGGAGCACTGCCAGAGCCCTGCAAAATGACCTCCAGCAGGCCACAAATGTGCATGTGTCTGCTCAAACGGTCAGAAACAGACTCCATGAGGGTGGTATGAGGGCCCGACGTCCACAAGTGGGGGTTGTGCTTTACAGCCCAACACCGTGCAGGACGTTTGGCATTTGCCAGAGAACACCAAGATTGGCAAATTCGCCACTGGCGCCCTGTGCTCTTCACAGATGAAAGCAGGTTCACACTGAGCACATGTGACAGACGTGACAGAGTCTGGAGACGCCGTGGAGAACGTTCTTCTGCCTGCAACATCCTCAAGCATGACCGGTTTGGCGGTGGGTCAGTCATGGTGTGGGGTGGCATTTCTTTGGGGGGCCGCACAGCCCTCCATGTGCTCGCCAGAGGTAGCCTGACTGCCATTAGGTACCGAGATGAGATCCTCAGACCCCTTGTGAGACCATATGCTGGTGCGGTTGGCCCTGGGTTCCTCCTAATGCAAGACAATGCTAGACCTCATGTGGCTTGGCTGGAGTGTGTCAGCAGTTCCTGCAAGAGGAAGGCATTGATGCTATGGACTGGCCCGCCCGTTCCCCAGACCTGAATCCAATTGAGCACATCTGGGACATCATGTCTCGCTCCATCCACCAACGCCACGTTGCACCACAGACTGTCCAGGAGTTGGCGGATGCTTTAGTCCAGGTCTGGGAGGAGATCCCTCAGGAGACCATCCTCCACCTCATCAGGAGCATACCCAGTCGTTGTAGGGAGGTCATACAGGCACGTGGAGGCCACACGGACAACTGAGCCTCATTTTGACTTGTTTTAAGGATATTACATCAAAGTTGGATCAGCCTGTAGTGTGGTTTTCCACTTTAATTTTGAGTGTGACTCCAAATCCAGACCTCCGTGGGTTGATCAATTTGATTTCCATTGATAATTGTTGTGTGATTCTGTTGTCAGCACATTCAACTATGTAAAGAAAAAAGTATTTAATAAGAATATTTCATTCATTCAGATCTAGGATGTGTTATTTTAGTGTTCCCTTTATTGAGCAATATATATATATGAGGTTGACTTGTAATGTGTATAATGTATATATATTTGCAGGGTGACTATGTGTTCATGTGTATATATTTGCAGGGTGACTATGTGTATATATTTGCAGGGTGACTATGTGTATATATTTGCAGGGTGACTGTGTATATATTTGCAGGGTGACTGTGTATATATTTGCAGGGTGACTGTGTATATATTTGCAGGGTGACTGTGTATATATTTGCAGGGTGACTATGTGTATATATTTGCAGGGTGACTATGTTAATGTGTTTTGTGATTTGTAGCTCTCTTTGTACATGGACAAGTTTGAGGAGTTTCAGACCACTCTGGCGAAAAGCAACGAGGTGTTCACTACCTTCAGACAGGAGATGGAGAAGGTTTGGAACTGAACATTTAACATAACACTTTCTTTGGTATATAGCTGGGAGGGTTTAGGTCTGTAGACCTCTCTCTAGCTGGGAGGGTTTAGGTCTGTCGACCTCTCTCTAGTTGGAAGGGTTTAGGTCTGTAGACCTCTCTAGTTGGAAGGGTTTAGGTCTGTAGACCTCTCTCTCTCTAACTGGAAGGGTTTAGGTCTGTAGACCTCTCTCTCTCTAGCTGGAAGGGTTTAGGTCTGTAGACCTCTCTCTCTCTAGTTGGAAGGGTTTAGGTCTGTCGACCTCTCTAGTTGGAAGGGTTTAGGTCTGTCGACCTCTCTCTCTCTAGTTGGAAGGGTTTAGGTCTGTCGACCTCTCTAGTTGGAAGGGTTTAGGTCTGTCGACCTCTCTCTCTAGTTGGAAGGGTTTAGGTCTGTAGACCTCTCTCTAGTTGGAAGGGTTTAGGTCTGTAGACCTCTCTCTCTCTAGTTGGAAGGGTTTAGGTCTGTCAACCTCTCTCTAGCTGCAAGGGTTTAGGTCTGTCGACCTCTCTGTAGCTCTGATCTTTTTTCTGTTCTCCAGATGACCAAGAAGATCAAGAAGCTGGAGAAGGAGACGACTCTGTGGAGAACGAAGTGGGAGACGAACAACCAGGCTCTGCTACAGATGGCTGAGGAGGTGAGATGACAAACTCTCCCAAAGGGCCATCTTACTTTATCATTTACTAATAGTAGCAGACATTTAAGAATATTTTGGACTGTAAAATTTCACAAAGTATCTCAATGAATGATGTCACTTAATTGTAGAATATCTGATGTTGAATGTCGTTGTGGCTGTTCGTCCTCTCCAGAAGACACTGCGGGACAAACATCACAAGGGCCTGCACGGGAAGCTGGAGTGCCTGGAGAAACTGTGCCGGGCTTTGCAGAAGGAGAGGGACGACCTCACCACCAAACTGGGAGACCTAAAGTCAACAACCGAGGAGGAGGAGGGGACGGAACCTCCAGACCCCCAGCCCAGCCTGGAGTCTACCCAGGATGAGATGTCTCCGCCTGGGAGGGGGGAAGAGACGCAGCCCCTTACTACCCCTGAACTGGAGCTAGAGCCCTCCACAGAGCAACTTGACAACTGAGCCACTAACCCCCTCTGCCTTTTGGGGGGTGTATTTGAAAACAGTATATCTTTTTTTGTGTGTTAAAGTTATAATTAAGATTAAAATGACTGCATTATTAGCAATGAATATAATACTTTTTGCCCTGACTGTACATTGTAAAACTGGGCTTTGTGGTGAGCACGAGGCTCCCCCTTTTTCTACCACATTTGTATTTTCTTAGATGATTGTCTTCATGCTGTTGGTCAGTCACAGGGCTGTTGTTCAGCAGCTTTCTCGTGGTCAGTCACAGGGCTGTTGTTCAGCAGCTTTCTCGTGGTCAGTCACAGGGCTGTTGTTCAGCAGTTTTCTCGTGGTCAGTCACAGGGCTGTTGTTCAGCAGCTTTCTCGTGGTCAGTCACAGGGCTGTTGTTCAGCAGCTTTCTCGTGGTCAGTCACAGGGCTGTTGTTGTTCAGCAGCTTTCTCGTGGTCAGTCACAGGGCTGTTGTTCAGCAGCTTTCTCGTGGTCAGTCACAGGGCTGTTGTTGTTCAGCAGCTTTCTCGTGGTCAGTCACAGGGCTGTTGTTCAGCAGCTTTCTCGTGGTCAGTCACAGGGCTGTTGTTCAGCAGCTTTCTCGTGGTCAGTCACAGGGCTGTTGTTCAGCAGCTTTCTCGTGGTCAGTCACAGGGCTGTTGTTCAGCAGCTTTCTCGTGGTCAGTCACAGGGCTGTTGTTCAGCAGCTTTCGCGTGGTCAGTCACAGGGCTGTTGTTCAGCAGCTTTCTCATGGTCAGTCACAGGGCTGTTGTTCAGCAGCATTCTCGTGGTCAGTCACAGGGCTGTTGTTGTTCAGCAGCTTTCTCGTGGTCAGTCACAGGGCTGTTGTTGTTCAGCAGCTTTCTCGTGGTCAGTCACAGGGCTGTTGTTCAGCAGCTTTCTCGTGGTCAGTCACAGGGCTGTTGTTGTTCAGCAGCTTTCTCGTGGTCAGTCACAGGGCTGTTGTTGTTCAGCAGCTTTCTCGTGGTCAGTCACAGGGAAGTTGTTGTTCAGCAGCTTTCTCGTGGTCAGTCACAGGGCTGTTGTTGTTCAGCAGCTTTCTCGTGGTCAGTCACAGGGCTGTTGTTGTTCAGCAGCTTTCTCGTGGTCAGTCACAGGGCTGTTGTTGTTCAGCAGCTTTCTCGTGGTCAGTCACAGGGCTGTTGTTCAGCAACTTTCCAGTTGGACTAAAATTGTACTTTCTCCCGTCTCCCAATTTCCTCTACAGTCTGACACGTCTCTGTCCAGCTTTCTTCCATTGAAAAATCTATATTTTGGAGCTGTGGAATTGTAGTCAGATTAAATCTCTTTTAGAACTCTTAACAGTGTTCAGATTAAATATCTGTTGAACTGATATTGTAGTGGGATTTAAATTCTATCATATGCATATTGCTATATTGAAGTAGCCTTGTTGCATCGTCGTGACTAACTGAATCTAATCTCTGTCTAGGACCAGAAATAGCAGGGCATTGTACAGTAGAAGAGTTGCAAACATACAATGTTTATCTCCGAGCAGGTACCATAGATTTACTAGGATGGGAATTCCCAGTCAAGTCAATGTAACATGATTGGTTGACTTGTATTTCTATGGCTGGGCCATTTCAGTCGTTGGCTTGTCATGATGGAATCTACTGGCTTTCTAATACCTCAGCACTGGTGTTTAGTTTCAGTCAAGTCTCCTTTCTGAAGCACCTGGGACTTGAAAAGGAACATCCCTGTCCTTTTAACATGAGACTGAGTCTAAAGGGTTAAATCTGTTCAGCTTTGACCAAGATGCCATGCAGTCAACAGACAGCACGTTCAGTCATTGTAGGTTCCCAGTTTCTGCAGGAGGACCCCTGGTTCTGATGCTGCTGTATATACAGGCTTTCCTGGTTTGTAATTCCAGTAGCCTGGCCCCAGATCTGTGTGTTGTCTGGTCCAACTTGACAAACAGCACAATAGATCTGGGACCAGGCTATCATTCCAATACGCCAAGGGACAAACTGTTCTCCAGCTCTCCTTAACTGATACCTCCACATGATGGAGAGGGGGGCATTCGGGTTCAATTTACCCAATGGTTAAGCGCTCACTGGGTCATTTACCCAATGGTTAAGGGCTCACTGGGTCATTTACCCAATGGTTAAGGGCTCACTGGGTCATTTACCCAATGGTTAAGGGCTCACTGGGTCATTTACCCAATGGTTAAGGGCTCACTGGGTCATTTACCCAATGGTTAAGGGCTCACTGGGTCATTTACATGGAGAAGTCAGTGAGGCACTTTACTGCAGACACTGTGGGCCTTCAGGAACTGGGTCTGCTTGGTAACTTGGTTGTGTTCCAGACCAGTGATCATTTATATGGGACGTAATGTTTCTTGGGCTCCAAATAGGCTTCTTTCTATTCCTTATGTCTTGTTTTTGTTTTAATAGACAGAACTTGGTTTTATTTCTGGAAGCAAAAAGACATGGATTTATAAGGTGCCTTTTCATCTTATACTTTATACTGGAAAAACATGTGATTTGCATTTTTTTTTTTATATACAAACACAATGCGAACGTTCACTAAGAACTTATTTGGCATTGGAGATATTTGCCGACAATGTGAAACAAATGTAACCAATCTCTTGTAATGAGAATGATGGTGGTTTTGGGCCTCAGGTCAGGGTTGTGTTCATTAGGCATCAAACAAGAAAACAAATTGAAACTGGGTTCAATCACTGAAACTGTTTCCAGCTGCAAAATATTTAAACCGTGATCGGATCCGTGCCCTAATAAACACTACCCAGGTTCCCCTACTGGCCCGATCACCCTGTCATCGACCTCAGATATCACCAGCTTACATTGTCTTTTTGTTTTCTTGTGAAGTCATAAGGATGTAATTCAGAGCACGGCCCCTGAAGTTTTAAAGGTGAATGTTAAGATGGGTCCAAGCCACGGTTTGGGGGGGGTACTGCATCTTAACCCCCTCAAGTCTAAATCAAGTTCAATA
This sequence comes from Oncorhynchus kisutch, assembly GCF_002021735.2. Lineage (NCBI taxonomy): Eukaryota > Metazoa > Chordata > Actinopteri > Salmoniformes > Salmonidae > Oncorhynchus > Oncorhynchus kisutch. The sequence goes on along the minus strand of NW_022262685.1, from coordinate 88,488 downwards.
CTTTACTGTGTGATGTGGTCCAGGCCAGTTGGATGTAGCCTGAGTCCATCTGCTTGGGCTATTATGCCAACTCATTGTCATGCTAAATGTTTGGCTTGACTGACAGCAATGAAGTAGGCAAAAAGCACAAACAGACTGGCGCTCAGGCTATTGTGGATGCCCGCCAGTCAAACTCAGGTTACGTAAAGACATCTACCTCTGCAGGTGAGAACTGTGAAAGCAGAGCTAGTTTATGTTCAGAAAGCGTTGAGCCCACATTCCCCTTTAGAAGATTGTGAAATGTTCTTATAGTCCCGTCTCTCGCTTTTCAATAAACTATTTTGTAGTATTTCAAATTTGGTTGTCATTTTAATTTCCTAGTTTGCTCGATGTTTAAATTGGTCTTGTGAATGATGTTAATTTCTAGGCAGTATACACACACACACACTTGCGTGGCTTCCCAGACTCCTTGCTCTGGCCAAACACTATGCCCACGGACGTTAGTTTTTCCTTCGGCCACAATGAGTTTGGCTCAGTAACTCAGACTTCCAGACACATTCTGATTGGTCCAACCCATCGGTTCCTGGAACCAGAATACACAAGTAAATTGGCGTTGATACTCGAATGGTCCAATCGCCAACTTTGAAGCCATTTGTGGCGATGTCAGTCTGATATGTAGCAAACAGCACAGTGGCGATGTCAGTCTGTAGTGAACAGCACAGTGGCGATGTCAGTCTGATATGTAGCGAACAGCACAGTGGCGATGTCAGTCTGATATGTAGCAAACAGCACAGTGGCGATGTCAGTTTGATATGTGGCGATGTCAGTCTGATATGTAGCGAACAGCACAGTGGCGATGTCAGTCTGATATGTAGCAAACAGCACAGTGGCGATGTCAGTCTGATATGTAGCAAACAGCACAGTGGCGATGTCAGTCTGATATGTAGCAAACAGCACAGTGGCGATGTCAGTCTGATATGTGGCGATGTCAGTCTGATATGTAGCGATGTCAGTCTGATATGTAGCGAACAGCACAGTGGCGATGTCAGTCTGATATGTGGCGAACAGCACAGTGGAATAATTCAGTTGGAGTCCGTAAATGGGTTACATTTTCTTAGGTGATTTATAGAAAACAAAAGAAACACTTAATTTTAAAAGTTACAAAAAGTACTTTATTGCAATTTATGCACAAAAAAAAAAAAAATCCAAGGTTGAAAATGATTTAGTCACTTGCCTCAAGTCAAAGCAGAAACGATACCGAAGGAACTCCGTATTTAGACAGGTGGAAAAGAACCCCTGCTTTACCAAGTGCATTTGAACTGTCCACCTGCATGGTTCATTTCACTCAGATGAGATTATCCTTTTATAAACAACTTCTATACACTTTGGACCAGTTTCCTGGACAGAGTGCCTAGTCTTGGACTAAGAAGCACAGCCAATTGTGAATATCCATTGAACATGCTTTTAAGTTAAGAACTACGCTTAAATCTGTGTTCAGGAAACCAGCCCTTTGTACCTGTAAGGGCTGCTTGATCAATATATCAAACCAAATCCAGAAGAATGCTTCTATATGGGAAACAGAATGTCTGTCAGGTAGAGCTGGAGGCTACAATGTGAAATACTGTACAAGAGGAGAGGGATGCACCAGGAGGTGGTTGGTGGGTTGGGCTGGGGTAAGGTGGGGTGGAGTAGGCGGTTACGACCCTTGACCCTCCAGCTCTGAAGCAGGGGTGTCAGGCTCCTCATCATTATAGATGTTCTCAGCCTAGAGAAGGAAATTGTTACATCAGTTAAAGGATTTACAATTACTCTGATTAATAGGAAGCAGACTTCTTGAAATAGCTTTAAACAACAAAATGTAGACAAAAGTTAGAAAACCACCAGGGTTAAGTTTCGTGAAAGTGCGGAAGCAAAACGTGGTACTTCGACAACAGTGTACTCACCATTTGCCAAACCTGCATGATGTTATCCTCGGAGACGGAGCAGATGACCCAAGGCTCGTTGGGGTTCCATGTGAAATCAGAAATCTTCGCTGTGTGTCCTCCATGGATGAACTGACGATAAAACAAGTCCTCAGGATGAGTAATATGCCAAAATATAACCTCCCTATTGGCTACTCTCCTATCGCTGGTTATTTAAAAGCTCAGGAGTAGGGTTGCAAAAAACTGGAAACTTTCCCAGAAATGTCATGGTTTTCCCAGGATTCCGAAAGAACAGACTGGAAATCCAGGGAATTTTTGGGAAAGTTGACATTTCTACAACCCTACTAAGGAGATAAAGGTCATAATTGTGGATGATGGGTCTATCACTCACCAGGAGTTCTGGAGGTCCATCCTCTGCATCTTCAGCAGACTGTTCCTCGCCGATTTTACTGGGGACCGACAAGACAAAAAGCCATTTCAACATCATCCTATCAGACAACAGTGTTAATGAAACACACCCCTCCCCCCTCAAGGGCAACTCAGCTGAGCAAACGAACCAAAAAGGCTAGTCCAGTCAACATGCCCTGTGGTCGGTCTTTACCTGAGATCCCATACGTTGAGCCTTCTATCTGTTCCACTGGAAGCCAGAATGGTTTCGTTGTGAGGGGACCATTGCACCTGCCAAAGAAGTCAGTAAAGCACTGTCAGTGCAATAAACTCCAGCTCAGCACAACGTCTACGAGGGACACCAACACTTGGAAAAATAGATGGAAAATCAATGCGACTACCCTGGGTTAAATAAAATAGAAAGTTGAATGGGACGCCAACAAAGCCTGGTAACTTATCCAGACTCTCAATCCTATTGGTTCAGAGGGATTGAGACTGTTCACTATTTATGGAGTATTACCTGGAAGATTTCATCCTTGTGCGATTCAAACGAGTGGAGCTTCAGTTTGAGGTTACGCAGATCCCAGAGAGCAACAGTCTGTTACACAAAAAGGAAAAGAAAACATTTAGTAACGGTAAATATACTAGAACGTATTCTTGGACTACCGTCCAGTAGGAAATACACTTCCTGGTCATGTGATTTGTGACCTGTCCAGTAGGAAATACACTTCCTGGTCATGTGATTTGTGACCTGTCCAGTAGGAAATACACTTCCTGGTCATGTGATTGTGACCTGTCCAGTAGGAAATACACTTCCTGGTCATGTGATTTGTGACCTGTCCAGTAGGAAATACACTTCCTGGTCATGTGATTTGTGACCTGTCCAGTAGGAAATACACTTCCTGGTCATGTGATTTGTGACCTGTCCAGTAGGAAATACACTTCCTGGTCATGTGATTTGTGACCTGTCCAGTAGGAAATACACTTCCTGGTCATGTGATTTGTGACCTGACCACTTTGACCAACACCATTGTACACAACCTTTATTTAACCAGGCAAGTCAGTTAAGAACAAATTCTTATTTTCAATGACGGCCTAGGAACAGTGGGTTAACTGCCTGTTCAGGGGCAGAATGACAGATTTGTACTTTGTCAGCTCAGGGGTTTCAACTTGCAACCTTCCGGTTACTAGCCCAACACTCTAACCACTAGGCTACGACACTCAAGCGCTTGAGGTGAGACGGACGGACTGATTGTGTTTATCAAAGAATAAAATAGGTACAGACCTTGTCTGCAGAGCCGGTGGCCAGGATGAACTCGCTGTAGGGGTTGAAGGACAGACAGTTGACCTCTGCAGTGTGGGCGTCCACTGCATGGCTGGGCTTGGACGTGTTGTTGGACCGTGTGTCCCAGCTGAGACAGATGTCAAAGGTTAATGACAGGGGTTCCCAAACTTTTTCCCACTTGGGCCCCCCGTTCCAGCATAGGGGAACATCCCGCACCACATCTATATCTATTGGCACAAGGACTGTTCATGACACCAACTGTTCATACCCCTCTTGTTGATGGAGAGAATTTCAGGTTAAAAGTTTATGGGGTGCAATTAACATTTAGCTGTTTTCAAGCTAATTATTTTGCAATTCTATACACTTTGCCATGTTTAATGTATATTCATGTGAAATGGCTGACAAATTACAACAATCTATGGGCTAAAAAAACCTTAAAACATTAGCTGACATGGGCTAGTTGATCTGGACATTTCTGACAACTTATAAATAGCTATGGTATTCAATGACTGGAATAGTGATGGACTACCCCATTTCAAAACTACACTTTCTAGTATTACAACTTTCAAGAGTAAGTTTAAAGCCATTCTGAGTTCCATAAATAAAAACTGAATTAAGGGATAGACAGTTAAGAGAATCAGATCCTTCCATCCAGTTTTCAAATCACTTTTCCTTTGAGAGATCTTCTTGTGTGGAAAGTTTAAGGCAACACACTGTACATACTTCAAAAGTATCAGATTGTGTGAAAATACATTGAGAGTAGAAAAATAATAAACAGAAGGCTCACTCACATCATCAGTTTCTGGTCGTCAGCCACAGAGCCAAACAGTGATTCGTGGAGCAGGTGCCAGGACACGTCCTCCACCACTGCAGTGTGACCGGTGAAGATGGTCTTAGCATCCACTATCTTCCCCTCCTTAGGACCAGCACCGATGTCCCACAGGCAGATCGTCTGGAGATTAAACATGTCAGTGCACTTCTTAATAACACAATATATAGTAGTTCATATAGCATTTGTCTCGATCTAATGAGTTTGCTTAATAACAATGCAAAAACACTTTCATTTTCAGTGAAAGCCACAATCTAGCTTGAAATGGTTAAAAACACACAGGGGAAACTGGTGTGCTGACGGAGTGTAGAGAGAGACACTCACGTGGTCATCAGAAGCACTGAGCAGGTTTCCACTGAGGTTGGGGTTCCAGGACAGGCCGTAGCCCTCCTTCTGGTGGCCCCGCAGACGCAGGTCTGGACTGCACTCACCACTGGGGTCTATGAGAGGGAGAGACGAGATGGTAGAAAAATGGTAAGACCAGAAAAGGGTCAAATACATATCAAGTTACCACTTTCAGGAACCGGATTTATGTTTTCCTGGTCGGATGGAATCATTCCAAAAGTGCAGACTCAAACATTTGAATCACGTCCAATAGCATTTTGATTTGTTTTAAAGAGCAGTGATCTATTTACCAGATGTGTATTGTCTTACCTGGTTTGGAAGGGTGCTTGGTGTAGTCAAAGACCAGTACGTCTGAGGTGGGGGTCTTGGTAGCAATGATGCAGGGGTTCTGAGGCATGTACCTGGCCCGGTTCACTTCACCCTCGTGGTTTATCTTGATCTCAATCTCTATCTTTCCACTCACTGATCCAAAACCTCCAAATTCTGAGGAAGAAATACTGCATATTCAGCATATTTTCTCAAGAGATAAAATGTTCACTGTGCCGATAACACCTTGACTTATAATATGCATATAAGGCCAGATTCACAGACACAAAAAAAACACCTAATGGAAATTGTCTATTAAAATGATTTTAAAATCCGGGGCTAGGCTTAATCTGTGTCCGGGAGACCATCCTCAAATGTAGAGAGAAGAGCCCATACTACGATGAACATACCTGCTCCTTTTTCACTGTCGTAGTGAGAAGCATCAAACTGGGCGTCATCGTTGGGGACCTGTACGCTGGCGATCACCAGGTGATTCTGCTCATCTGACGTGTGAGTTCCCAGTACCAGTCTGTGGACTGCATAGTCCTTTCCATCCGGCCTACACAGAGAGACACACATTAAATACTGTCCTTGTGTGTGTGTCTGGAATGGCACACTATTCCCTAGAGTACACTACTTTTGACAAGAGACCTATAGTCAAAAGTAGTGCACTGCTATGTCAGAAGGCACCACATGGCAAAATAACATGCTTTTCTAGACTGAACTAGAATGGCTGACAAGGAAGGCCAGGTTGGTAGAGAGAACAATACAATGTTCAGTATATTAGGTAGGTCAGCACACAGTTATATGTTGAGAGCAGCAAGAGGAACAGAAATGGTGACGTAGCATTGGCTACTGTACCTGTTGACGTCAGGTAGCCACTGCACAGTGAGACTGGGCCACTCCAGCGCGTGGGTCATCACCAGGTCATAGAGGAAAGGAGTATTCTTCTTCCAGATTTTGTATTCTTCATTGATGACCCGCTCCTCGACTGCATCGTCGTACACTATAACAGTGAAAGAAGCAACACTTACATAAGACTACAATGGACAGTTACTACCAAGGCTAGTGTAACGTTGGGATTTACTGCATTCCTGTACCCTCGGGCCAGTTGTGCCTCATTTGCATGTTACACAAGCAAGCGGGCAGACTATCAATGTGAGCTAGATAGCTAATAATTTATTTAGCAAGATTAGTTAGCCATCTAAATTCTCAACTTATGGAGCACAGATAGTAAACCCAGGCCGAACGTATGCAGCCTGTACTGGTTAGCATAGCTAGCTAACAAACCGCACTTTTCATTTGGCTATGCATCCAGCCGCGCACACAAAGCATGCATGAAATGAACCGAGCCCATCAATTCCCTACCTTCTTTATCCGCCATGTTTGGGTTTTAGGGGATCCTGCAATTGTAGGTCACCCGTGGGTTTGCCCGAAAGCAAGGTAACTAGGTAGCTATTCTATATTATTCGCAAAAGGCCAAAACACAGCGGAATTTGTTGACCACTCAAAATCCCTCTTTCTTTTATGCGCGCATCCGAGGATGGAGAGCACAGCGCATGCGTTCTCACAACGACGTAGTAACGGCGCGTGCGCAGACATGACCAGGAAGTGATTTATCATCGAACAATCTAAAAATTAATGCGTTCGCTGAACATTTTCGAAGAGAAATGTAAAAGTTTATGGCAACAGTACAACGGAACGATTCATACGGTGCAAGTCATTTTCGTTTGAAACGATTTTGACAAACATTTCAAACGAAGAGGGACATTTTCAACTTTGACCCCTGACGAATTGAATGAGTTTTCTGCAAAATGGCAGCATCAATACCTTCTGCCGTGTCAGCACCATTGGGGTATGTTAAGATAATTGGCGTTAATCTGATGTTGTTATGTCATGTAAATGTAATTGATATGCATGGTGGTGCCAAAGAATCACACCGTAGTGCTGTAAGTTATCTATTTACGATAGTCAAGTAGATAACTAACGTTAGCAAGCTCGCAGTGACTGTGTTGACAAACACTGAATAAATAGTAACTTAGACAACCCATGCGGTGTTATATTTCCCCACAGTCAAAAACGCAGGGCATCTTTGAAGAAGAAAGAAAGAAGAAAACGAAAACGCCAAGCCCTCGCCAAAGCCCAAATCAGAGAATCTGGTGGTATGTCACAGTGGATATATTTGAAAATCCTACATGATATTCTCTCTACTACTAGCCAGTTGTTTATAATTCCCGACGGGGACTATGTATTCTGAATGTCTAACCATCCACTGACGAGCTCTAATTCATCTCCCTAAACACTTAGAAAATGGAGATGATTCTCCACCAGAACAAGATGATGATGAAGAGGAAAGGAAGGCTGAGGAAGAAAGGTAGCAAATATATTTCTACAGTTTTAAGTTGATAAGCAATGGCACTTTTTTCAGGGTCTGTAATATTGTTCCATGTGTCCTGTATTCAAAAAAATGTCAGACTCCAATCAACTGTTCTCTCTGCTACCGCACGGCAAGCGGTACTGTTGCGCCAAGTCCGGGACCTAAAGGCTGAACAACCAATCAAATACCCCCCCCCCCCCATCTGTTTTTATACTGCTGCTACTCACTGTTTATTATCCATGCATAGTCACTTTACAAATGACCTCGACTAACCTGTACCCCCACACATTGACTCGGTACTGGTACCCCCTGTGCATAGCCTCGTTATGTAAATGTATTGTGTTATGTTTTGATAGTTAAAAAAACAAACATTTATTGTACTGCATTGTTGGTTAAGGGCTTGTAAGTAAGCATTTCACAGTAACCTGTTGTATTCGCCGCATGTGACAAATAACATTTGTTTTGATTCAGACGGCGCCTAGACCAGGAGTGGCTGGAGAGGGAGAGGCTGGCCCAGCAGGAATTCAGACTCCGGTGGGAGAGGGAAGACGCTGCAAGGAAGAGACAGGAGGAAGAGGAGGTACAGAACTGTCACAATGTAGAATGGCACCCTATTCCCTAAGATTAACCAGAACTCGGGCCAAAAGAATTGCACTATAAAGGGAATAGGCCATGATTCACTGAAATAATGTGTGTAACCGCTTTCCATGTCTGCAGGCGAGGATAAAGCAGGAATGGGAGGCCCAGCAGAGGAGAGAGGAAGAGGAGAAGGAGCAGAAGCAACAGGAGAAGAGAGACAGAGAGGTGAAACCTGCACCAGGAGGATAAACGCACAATGGAAGAGCTACATATCCTCTTCCTTTTGGTCACACAATGGTTTTAACTTAAGAAATATTACACAGTAATGTGTCTTTTGTGTGAGAAAGAAGTGTTTTTGCCTCAGACATCGACTTTTATCCACGTGTTTTTCCTTAACTGTGATACACGCAAAGGCCTTAACTAAGATACACACAAAGAGGGACACTCCTACAGGTCTGTGCTGCCATGGGACAAGGATGTATCTTTTATCTGTGGATTTGTTTCCTCATGTCTTCTGGTTATTCTCATACTGCTCAGGGACAAAATACACACACACACACACCTTTGCAGTTCTTATGTCTAGTGTCTTTGTACAAAGGCATATTTTGTGGCTCGCTTTCAACCACTGGTAAGATATTCTTGACTTGCAGTAACAGATATCCAGATATGCCACTGCAGGTTTTCACCAGCCCATCCTATGTTTGCACCATTTACAGGAAGCTGTACAGAAAATGTTGGACCAGGCTGAGAGTCAGGTATGAAAAAACAAACCAAATACATATTGCATACCAAGTTTATGTTTGGAAAGGAGTCTTGACTGTCTTTGATGGAACATTTTTCTGTAAAGCAGTTAGGTGTTACACAAGGATGAGTTTTGCAATTATTACAGAAACGAACCTATTCTACTTCCTGTTTTGCGTGTAGCTGGAGAATGGGGGTCCCTGGAGAAACCCTGAGGCTCCAGATTTTGGTACGGAGCAAGACCGGGCTAACTGCCCCTTCTTCCTCAAAACTGGAGCCTGCCGCTTCGGCGACAGGTTGGTAATGGTTCTAAATAGGAACATATTTCATTTTTTAATTGTATTTTTATCATTATAATATTTTTTTTATTTGTGTTTTTAATATTATTACTATAATTATTTTATATTATTATTTTTAGCTAGGATAGTCCAACACCTTTTTCCAGGGAGTCCTGGGAAGTGCATTCTTGTTAATTTTCCTTAAATGAGGCTCATCTTTCAGAATACTGCATAGCACAGTCATTTGTATACCATATTTTCTTTATATTAGCGTTTAGCTAATGAAATCTTCTGCTTACCTGATTGGTCAGGTGCTCTCGTAAGCATGTCCACCCCCCGTCCAGCCCTACTCTGATGATCCGGGGGATGTTTGCGACTTTCGGGATGGACCAGAGGTCACGGGACGACTACGATACAGACGCCTGTCTGGAGCACAGCGAGGAGGAGGTACAACAGCAGTTTGTGGATTTCTACGAGGATGTACTTCCTGAGTTTAGGAATGCTGGCAAGGTGTTGCAGTTTAAGGTGAATATGATGTTTGTCTTGCTGGATTGGAAGGAGTGATTCAATGGAAAGGAGACCTATCCACTCTTGAGGGGCATTGAATCAAACTCCTCTCTCGTTTTGTCTGTCTTCAGGTCAGCTGCAACTTCGAGCCACATTTGAGAGGAAATGTTTATGTCCAGTTTGACACGTAAGTAAACTAAGCAGCTTATGAAAATGGTCTGATAAGTTTTGTAGGCGTAGAAACAATGGTGTTTCTCAATTTTGAGTCATCAAGTAGTGTATCTTTACGGTCTATTTTTTTTCTCTTTGCTGTCTGTGTCTTTAGAGAGGAGCAGTGCAGAGAGGCCTTCATGATGTTCAATGGAAGATGGTACGCTGGCAAACAGCTCCAATGTGAGTTCTCTCCTGTCACCAGATGGAAGACTGCTATATGTGGTGAGGGAATGGAACACAAAAGTACAACTGAGAACCACAATACACCTACCTACACTGATTTTTACAGAATCATGCTAGTCATAAGTCGTGTATATTACCTTTTTATTTAACTAGGCAAGTCGGTTAAGAACAAATTAGAATGACAGATTTGTACCTTGTCAGCTCGGGGGTTTTGAACTTGCAACCTTCCGGTTACTAGTCCAACGCTCTAACCACTAGGCTACCCTGCCGCCCCATATTATTAAGACCCTGGTATTTGTTTGATTGCCGTGATCCTCCACAGGTTTGTTCGACCGACAGAAGTGTCCGAAAGGAAAGCACTGCAACTTCCTGCACGTGTACCGTAACCCTGGAAATGAGTTCTGGGAGGCGGACAGGGACCTGCACATGTCCCCCGACCGGGGAGGAGGGGGTACCGGGTCTTTCGCTGGGGGCCGGTTCTCTGAGAGGAGTAACCGCTCCTCGTGGACCGAGAGGTCACAGAGCCGACGGGGGGAGAGGAGCAGGAGGAGTAGGAGCAGGGAGAGCAGAATAGCCCAAAGGAGAGAGAGTCTTCAGAGTGACAGGTCTTGGACCAGTCGTACCAGCACGAGACCCAGGTCGAGGAGTAGGGACAGAGAAAGGAGAGACAGGAGCAGAGATAGGAGGGACAGAGGCAGGAGCAGGGACAGAGACCGGCTGGATGGGAGCAGAGACCGAGATGGGAGCAAGAGAGAGGGGTGGAGGGGTTCACCCACAGAGGCTAGTAGGGGGAGATCCAGATCAGCCAGCCCTGGAGAGTCCTCGAAGAGGAAGAGACAGGGGAGCAGGAGTCCTGGAGAGTCCTCTCAGAGGAGGAGACAGGGGAGCAGGAGTCCTGGAGAGTCTTCTCAGAGGAGGAGACAGGGGAGCAGGAGCCCTGGAGAGTCCTCGAAGAGGAGGAGACAGGGGAGCAGGAGTCCTGGAGAGTCCTCGAAGAGGAAGAGACAGGGGAGCAGGAGCCCTGGAGAGTCCTCTCAGAGGAGGAGACAGGGGAGCAGGAGTCCTGGAGAGTCCTCTCAGAGGAGGAGACAGGGGAGCAGGAGCCCTGGGAAAACATCCCAAAAAGACAAGCAGCCAGCCAACGACAGCAGCGACACGGCTCCATCACGCCACAAACGCAACAAAAAAAGCAAAAAGAAGAAGAGCAAGAGGAGGAAACCCAAGAGGGACAAAAAGAGCCAGTCGGCTGGGGGTCAGAGTTCATCTGCAGAGTCAGGGAAGGAGTCTTGGGACGAGGAGAAACCCTCTCCAAACCTTGTAGACAGCAGTACACGGACTCCTCATGAGGTAGACAACACTACCCAGGAGACTGTGGATGTAGACAACACTACCCAGGAGACTGTGGATGTAGACAACAATACCCAGGAGACTGCTAGGGTAAATGCCATACTTAGTCTCATGTTGTCTGAGTCTCTTGATAATGCCAATGCAGTCACTTCAGACATACAGACCCAGGTCAAGGAGGAGCCTGAGGATCCCTGTCCACCTATTGTCCCCTCTCCTAGCCCTGGGGATGTGGACATCGCTCAGACTCCTGAGGCAAACGCACTCTCCCCAGACCTCCATAGTATCTTCCTCAAGCAGGAGTATCCCTCTCTACCCAGTGTGCCTGAAGAGGAATGTGAACAGGATCGACCTGAGACGCTGCCTGATTCCCCTGACGATGATGACCCATAGCAGAATGAAATGTGTTCTGTATGGACTTCACCATGACTGCTATGGGCATTTTGAAGTGTACACTGTTTATGCATTGACTGTTTTCAATCTTCACCAATGCACTGCTCAACCTAGCTTTCACAAATGTTGGTTTGTTCCAAATGTAAGATGTGACAATTAAATGTTTTTTTATACAGTATGTGTATTTTTATTCCCAAAAGTAACTCGTGAGCATTTGCTCTTTGACCTACAATTGAACCTTGTTTCTTCCACACACTTTACATTTTCTGTGAAGAAAAAAGGCCAGGCAAAACAACCATTCTGCTAATCCATAGACATGTATTGTTTTAATGATTAACAGTATTTGAGAGAACTGAAGTAGTGACAGTTGTCTGTGTAAAATAAAATGCAATACTTTGAAATGGTTCATAATGTACACAGGAGCAAGACATGGTGCCCTATTCCCTATATAGTGCACTTCTTCATAGGCTCTGGCCAAAAGTAGTGCACTATGTAGGGAATAGGGTGCCATTTGGGATGTCACCACAGTTAAAGAGCAAATACAGTACAAGCTGAACATTAAATGTCGTCACAGGACCCCATTCTGGTCATTGGTAAAGGAGCAGTCTGTATGGTAGACAGGGAATTGCAACAGGTTTTAGGCTTCTTTAACCAATGGTTTGTGTAAACAATTCAATAACTGGTCATGTCCGTGTGCACTAAGCACAGGCAGTGATATAGTGGGAGTACCTCATGATTTGTGCTTCAATTGTCACAACCTTCCTCAATAACAAGTAGCCTGTTATGATTCAACTAGAATATTCCAGTTTCACGATCACTTCATGAACAGAATTCAGGTCAGAACCAGGCTACGAATCAAGTGCCCTAAATGCATTTTCATTGACAGGTAAAACATTGTGTGACGAAGAGAAGTTTGATGAGTAACAGAATCCCTTTTTGTTCATTTTCACTAGTGTTACTCTTCCCTTGCCTTTTAAAGCATGCAGAGTGGGCGGAGTTACTCTTCCCTTGCCTTTTAAAGCATGCAGAGTGGGCGGAGTTACTCTTCCCTTGCCTTTTAAAGCATGCAGAGTGGGCGGAGTCCCCAGTGTTACTCTTCCCTTGCCTTTTAAAGCATGCAGAGTGGGAGGAGTCCCCAGTGTTACCCTTCCCTTGCCTTTTAAAGCATGCGGAGTTACTCTTCCCTTGCCTTTTAAAGCATGCAGAGTGGGCGGAGTTACTCTTCCCTTGCCTTTTAAAGCATGCAGAGTGGGCGGAGTTACGCTACTCTTCCCTTGCCTTTTAAAGCATGCAGAGTGGGAGGAGTTACTCTTCCCTTGCCTTTTAAAGCATGCAGAGTGGGCGGAGTTACTCTTCCCTTGCCTTATAAAGCATGCAGAGTGGGCGGAGTTACTCTTCCCTTGCCTTATAAAGCATGCAGAGTGGGAGGAGTTACTCTTCCCTTGCCTTTTAAAGCATGCAGAGTGGGAGGAGTTACTCTTCCCTTGCCTTTTAAAGCATGCAGAGTGGGAGGAGTTACTCTTCCCTTACCTTTTAAAGCATGCAGAGTGGGCGGAGTTACTCTTCCCTTGCCTTTTAAAGCATGCAGAGTGGGCGGAGTTACTCTTCCCTTGCCTTTTAAAGCATGCAGAGTGGGCGGAGTTACTCTTCCCTTGCCTTTTAAAGCATGCAGAGTGGGCGGTGTTACTCTTCCCTTGCCTTATAAAGCATGCAGAGTGGGAGGAGTTACTCTTCCCTTGCCTTTTAAAGCATGCAGAGTGGGCGGAGTTACTCTTCCCTTGCCTTTTAAAGCATGCAGAGTGGGCGGTGTTACTCTTCCCTTGCCTTTTAAAGCATGCAGAGTGGGCGGAGTTACTCTTCCCTTGCCTTTTAAAGCATGCAGAGTGGGCGGTGTTACTCTTCCCTTGCCTTTTAAAGCATGCAGAGTGGGAGGAGTTACTCTTCCCTTGCCTTTTAAAGCATGCAGAGTGGGAGGAGTTACTCTTCCCTTGCCTTTTAAAGCATGCAGAGTGGGCGGAGTCCCCAGTGTTACTCTTCCCTTGCCTTTTAAAGCATGCAGAGTGGGAGGAGTCACAGGTGTGTTTGTGCTGTCTTCCCAACTGAACATATTGAACGACACAGGAGGTAGCAAGACAGCACAAAGATCTGGGACTCAGGCTATACAGAGCAAGGCTTGGGTCAATTCCATTTAAATTCAGGAATACACTGATATTCCAATGCACATTTCCTTCTGTGATTTTCAATGAGTAAAAAGTGTAAATTGGTTTACTTTCTGAATTGATAGGAATTTAAATAGAATTGACCCCAACCCTGAGAGAGCACATATTTTCCCCCTAAACACCATTTATCTTCAAAAAGATATGATTATAACACAGTGTTCTTTGGTCAAAACAATGAAAGAATGAACATGAATACTTTAAACTGTAACACTTCTTTAAAAATACTGACATCGTTTTGCTTTCTTTTACTTGTGAACATCCCATTTAAGTAAACATGGGGTTTCATACTGTTTATGATATACTTTGAATTGTTTTAAATTCTCTAGACGAGACTGGAGTTAAAGTGCCCGTCACGGACATGTCATGTACAACAGAAACACGGACTTAAGGAAGGTGGGTGAGATTTCAGTTATTATTGGTGTAGTTTGTGGCCACTGGCTGCATATATACCCCAGGGGTTTCAAAAGGTGTTTGACGAGGCACAAAAATAAAAAAAGGAACAGTTGACAGTTGGCACAAGTAACATTAACAACATGATAAGAGTTTTAGTACAAGACAACACAACAGCACATTGAAAGGAGAGAACAAGATGTTTGGGCCCCGTGAAGAGAGAGAGAGTAAAGAGAGGGAGATAGTTGGGGCAGTGATGGAGGGAGTTTATGTCAGGCCAATCTCCTCCAGGACACTCCGTGGGGCTTCAGCTTCCTAAAGGAGGGAGGGAACAGACAACAAGACAGTTGAGAAGGATAAGACACTGTAGTCAGTCTGAAGATGGACCAGTTTGATTGGTTTATGGAGTGCATACAAGAAACAGGTGTTTGAAGCCTAAATGCAATGACTTGAGTAACTGCTCTAACGCCACGATTAAATAAAGCATATCAGGTAGATGTAACACTTACTTTGGCATCCTAGCAGGAGGTGAAGCACAGAGAGAGAGAGAAAAGCACTATTTGAATACAACTGACTGCAAGACCAGCTGGTGTAAAATCACAGGAGGCTGCTGAGGGGAGGACGGCTCATAATAAATGGCTGCAATGGAGCGAATGGAAGGGTATCAAACCATGTGGGGCGGCAGGGTAGCCTAGTGGTTAGAACATTGGGCTAATAACCGGAAGGTTGCAAGTTCAAATCCCCGAGCTGACTGTCATTCTGCCCCTGAACAGGCAGTTAACCCACTGTTCCCAGGCCGTCATTGAAAATAAGAATTTGTTCTTAACTGACTTGCCTAGTTAAATAAAGGTACAAAAAAAAAATGTGCTTGATACCGTTCCACTGATTCCGCTCCAGACATTACCACGAGCCCGTCCTCCCCAATTAAGGTGCCACCAACCTCCTGTGTTCCAAACGAGCAATAAAGGAAAGGCACAAAATGTCCAATCCAGACATTAGTTGTGGCTCCAAAAATTGCGCTGTTAACAAGGTATTTAATCAATAATAGCTCAGACACATCGGTAGGATTGACACGTTTGCCTGCCGACAGTACAGAACAGAGTTGTCGCACAGCGAAGTCCTCAGCTTCGATAAAATAATCCAAACCAGAAGATGGATGTCCGTGTGTGTTGCTTTATGGTCTAGTCAATGTTAGCTAGCTGCACTGACGTTGCAGAATGCCCTTTTTGATACTAGCCAGATGGCCACAGCAAGATATATATATATATTTAATTCACTCTCCATAATCGCATACAGCCCATAGATAGACTTTTAGCTAGCTGGCTAACGTAAGCTAAATGGTGTTAATGTAATTTCATAATTCCAATATGTTTTCATTCATTGAATTCACTTAGTCTATTTTATGAGAATTTGTAAGATTCTTATTTGCATAAAAGAGACAGAGACCAGTCTTATCGAAATTAGATAATAGTATTTATTCTCGGAGCGCGCTGCCATATAACCACGAACAACAGTTTTTTTTTTACAAAATATGACATCATAGGTTATAAATTGTCCTTCCTCCTATCAACCAGGATTCCAACAAGTTGAAAAGTTCATTCCAACCCACTAGCTCGCTCACTCCAGACACACACTTATCTATTAACTTCTGGAATGGTCACCTTCATCCATCCCTATTTAGAAGACAGTTTCAGATAATGGAAAATCCAGGAAAACACTCTCTGCCTTATCTAAACATCCCAGAGCTAAGTTGAGTCGGTTCAACCATAGGTTAACAACCCTTTTTGCTAACTTAAAAACCCACAATTCCAGTCCTCTCCAACCTGGCTGGAATTGTATTTATTTAATTTAATTACCCCTTGTTTCATGCTCCACAATCCCTTCCTTATGAATTAATATTATTAATCAGATATAATAAAAACAGAGTATAAGTTTAATTAGTTATAGTTCTATTTAAAATGTAGATATTGTTTAGTCATTATTCATAAAATTCCTAACAATGGTTAGCATGATTCGCTAGCTAGCTAGGTAGGTAAAGGGTCTCTAGGCAGCTGCTTCGTGAAAACTGATCCATTGCGAGTTAATGATGTCACTAGCGACAGTGGCCAGATAGCTAGCTTGGTAAAGCATTTAGTGTTGTGAGCATGGTGCTGCACTTACCACCTCATTCGTTTCATATGATGTCTATGACTGCCAGGCCCAGTTAGTAAGCTAACAAATAGATGGGTTGGTTGTTTAGCAGAGACGGCTTAGATTGGTCTTTTGTCCGAATAAGCAGGTTTTTACCACTAGCCAAGCTTGTTCTGGGAGAGCGAGATCGTTCTTTTTTTTTATTAGACTGTTGACAACATGTCAACTGTATTTCAATGTTTATTGAAAACATAAATAAAAATGTGCACTTGTCTCTCAAACACAAAGGGTGTCCGTAACGCGCTTTGGTGATTGCATTTCACTTCCGTTGTTATAAAATACATTTTACCAAGACAAATATGATTCTTCATATTCTGAATTCATTCAGTGGGTTCTTTCTCTAACATATCACTAACGCTATATATCGAAGATATCGTAACCTAATACATCCCATAATAAGCACCGAGCTCTGGTGACAGAACGAAATTGAACTAGTTGAAAACGAGTCCCCCCTACTTCATCGTTGCCATCTGACCATCCAGAATCACAACACACAGCCTTCGGGTCCCATTGAAGAGCTCGCATCGTTTCTGTGACGTTGTTAGCCAAGCCTTGTATAAACTAGTAAACATTATCAGACCTAAAAACATAAATCATCCTTCCTCAAGCACAGACTCTTCAGCTAGACGTAAAAGATAGAAAGTATGATGCAGCTCTATAGTTTTAGTTGGAACAATTCTGATGAAAAGGGTGGATTAGACTGGAAAGGGTGGATTAGACTGGAAAAGGGTGGATTAGACTGGAAAAGGGTGGATTAGACTGGAAAAGGGTGGATTAGACTGGAAAAGGGTGGATTAGACTGGAAAAGGGTGGATTAGACTGGAAAAGGGTGGATTAGACTGGAAAGGGTGGATTAGACTGGAAAGGGTGGATTAGACTGGAAAGGGTGGATTAGACTGGAAAAGGGGGATTAGACTGGAAAGGGTGGATTAGACTGGAAAGGGTGGATTAGACTGGAAAAGGGTGGATTAGACTGGAAAAGGGTGGATTAGACTGGAAAAGGGTGGATTAGACTGGAAAAGGGTGGATTAGACTGGAAAGGGTGGATTAGACTGGAAAAGGGTGGATTAGACTGGAAAGGGTGGATTAGACTGGAAAGGGTGGATTAGACTGGAAAGGGTGGATTAGACTGGAAAGGGTGGATTAGACTGGAAAGGGTGGATTAGACTGGAAAGGGTGGATTAGACTGGAAAGGGTGGATTAGACTGGAAAAGGGTGGATTAGACTGGAAAAGGGTGGATTAGACTGGAAAGGGTGGATTAGACTGGAAAAGGGTGGATTACACTGGAAAAGTACCCCCCCCCCCTTATTTTTGTCACTCCAACCCCCCCAGTCAGATTCTCCAGTGTTTCATGCTGATGGTAGTCATGAATGAGAGCTGAATAGTGACTGAAGCCCCCTTTATGAACAGAGGCAGTGAGAGCTCAGACAGCCAACCCTGGGGAGGTTCCCATAGCTCAGTCATATAGCTGTGGATGCAGGCAGTGAGAGCTCAGACAGCCAACCCAGGGGAGGTTCCCATAGCTCAGTAATGTGGATGCAGGCAGTGAGAGCTCAGACAGCCAACCCAGGGGAGGTTCCCATAGCTCAGTCATGTGGATGCAGGTAGTGAGAGCTCAGACAGCCAACCCAGGGGAGGTTCCCATAGCTCAGTCATGTGGATGCAGGTGTCGTGGAATTATCAGAATTTGTTGGTAACATTTGTAAGATGTTTAATATTCATCAAATGTGTGTAAGTTACTTCTCATCAGAATGGTATTTTTGTGTAATTCTGATGTGAGGTTGCAGTTATCTGTTCTATGTCAAAACTAAGTTGCCTGGGCCGCTGAGAGGGGAGAGGTCAAAGTGTCATCATGTGTAAACATATCTTTTACTCCTTACCTTTCCCAGTGGGGAAAGGAGGGGTTGCAGTGTCTGGAATCATTCTATGCTCCCTCTTTGTTGACCTGTAGGGTCAGTCTCCTATCTGTGAGTTTGTCCAGGAGGTTGTATTTTGAGTTGGTTGTATATAAATGACAATTTGATATCGAGGATTTGGTTTATGGTTCTGAGGTTTGGGAAAGGAGACAAAAGCTGAACGATGAATTATGTCTGTGCGGTCTGACTATGGGTGTCTTTGCTATTAAAGGAACTCAGTTGCATTGTAAGGGGACTCTCAGAAAATTCACTGGGGAGACACTGAATTTATCTGAGAGTCACAGGCTTGTGATAAGAGCTCATATAATTAAAGATGGACTTTTATAACTAACTCTGACGTGTGTGTGTGGTTTGCTCCCATGATTAGGTAAATAGAGGAAATTTCCACGACACAGGTAGTGAGAGCTCAGACAGCCAACCCAGGGGAGGTTCCCATAGCTCAGTCATGTGGATGCAGGTAGTGAGAGCTCAGACAGCCAACCCTGGGGAGGTTCCCATAGCTCAGTAATGTGGATGCAGGCAGTAGGAGTGCCTGGAATACCAATGCCACCAACAGGCTGCCAGACGAATAACATTAGCCTAAATACAGCAGTACTATAGACAAACACTTTCAACACAAAACTAAACAAGTCAAGAATGACATATAGGAATCAGAGAGATGGAGAGAGAAAAAGGCCATTACACCAACTCATCTAGGACATAGCCCAGAGATGTCATCATAGCCCAGAGATGTCATCATAGCCCAGAGATGTCATCATAGCCCAGAGATGTCATCATTACACCAACTCATCTAGTACATAGCCCAGAGATGTCATCATAGCCCAGAGATGTCATCATAGCCCAGAGATGTCATCATTACACCAACTCATCTAGGACACAGCCCACATACCTCCTGCAGCAGGTCGGCCTGCTCTATAGCCTTCAGTATGTTCTTCTTGGAGGTCAGGGTTAGTGTTGGGGTCAGATGTCAGGGGTCAGTGAGGAGTCTTACCTCCTGCAGCAGGTCGGCCTGCTCTATAGCCTTCAGTATGTTCTTCTTGGAGGTCAGGGTTAGTGTTGGGGTCAGATGTTAGGGGTCAGTGAGGAGTCTTACCTCCTGCAGCAGGTCTGCCTGCTCTATAGCCTTCAGTATGTTCTTCTTGGAGGTCAGGGTTAGTGTTGGGGTCAGATGTTAGGGGTCAGTGAGGAGTCTTACCTCCTGCAGCAGGTCGGCCTGCTCTATAGCCTTCAGTATGTTCTTCTTGGAGGTCAGGGTTAGTGTTGGGGTCAGATGTTAGGGGTCAGTGAGGAGTCTTACCTCCTGCAGCAGGTCGGCCTGCTCTATAGCCTTCAGTATGTTCTTCTTGGAGGTCAGGGTTAGTGTTGGGGTCAGATGTTAGGGGTCAGTGAGGAGTCTTACCTCCTGCAGCAGGTCGGCCTGCTCTATAGCCTTCAGTATGTTCTTCTTGGAGGTCAGGGTTAGTGTTGGGGTCAGATGTTAGGGGTCAGTGAGGAGTCTTACCTCCTGCAGCAGGTCGGCCTGCTCTATAGCCTTCAGTACGTTCTTCTTGGAGGTCAGGGTTAGTGTTGGGGTCAGATGTTAGGGGTCAGTGACGAGTCTTACCTCCTGCAGCAGGTCGGCCTGCTCTATAGCCTTCAGTACGTTCTTCTTGGAGGTCTCCTGAGCCTCTCCTCCTAGCAGGAACTCATCCAGGATGAAGTAGGCCTTCTCAAAGTTAAAGATGATGTCCAGCTCACACACCTGACATGGAGACAGACACAGACACCAAGAGGGAACACATTGGAAGATTATTTTTCCTAGTCCAAATTATTTATTCCAACTGGTAAACCCATTTGAACAGCTCCATTAGACACAGGAACAACCAGACCCTGTTCCAATAACAACATGTATACTTCTTCCCCGTCTTACAGATCTGATCATTTGGATAGGCGTTAAGCAATGGTGCTTTAACATAATGAGAGAGAACAGTATGGCCACTGTCATAAACACAGAGAACAATATGGCCACTGTCATAAACACAGAGAACAATATGGCCACTGTCATAAACACAGAGAACAATATGGCCACTGTCATAAACACCAACAGGACCACTGAGAGAACACTATGGCCACTGTCATGAACACCAACAGGACCACTGAGAGAACAGTATGGCAACTGTCATGAACACCAACAGGACCACAGAGAACAATATGGCCACTGTCATGAACACCAACAGGACCACAGAGAACACTATGGCCACTGTCATGAACACAGAGAACAATATGGCCACTGTCGTGAACACCAACAGGACCACAGAGAACAATATGGCCACTGTCATGAACACCAACAGGACCACAGAGAGAACAGTATGGCCACTGTCATGAACACAGAGAACAATATGGCCACTGTCGTGAACACCAACAGGACCACAGAGAACAATATGGCCACTGTCATGAACACCAACAGGACCACTGAGAGAACAGTATGGCCACTGTCATGATCACCAACAGGACCACAGAGAGAACAGTATGGCCACTGTCATGATCACCAACAGGACCACAGAGAACAATATGGCCACTGTCATAAACACCAACAGGACCACAGAGAACAATATGGCCACTGTCATAAACACCAACAGGACCACAGAGAACAATATGGCCACTGTCATGAACACCAACAGGACCACTGAGAGAACAGTATGGCCACTGTCATGATCACCAACAGGACCACAGAGAGAACAGTATGGCCACTGTCATAAACACCAACAGGACCACTGAGAGAACAGTATGGCCACTGTCATGATCACCAACAGGACCACAGAGAACAGTAGCAGTGTGCAATATGAAGACTCACACTGCCAAAGTACTTATCCAGCAGCTCTACGTATCTGTGGATGATCTCCAGTGTGATGAGCTCATTGTCTTGATCTTCCACCGCACAGCAGAAATACAGACTGGCGTATCTGGAGGACAGGATAACACAGGGATAAGGAGCAGAAATACAGACTGGCGTATCTGGAGGACAGGATAACACAGGGATAAGGAGCAGAAATACAGACTGGCGTATCTGGAGGACAGGATAACACAGGGATAAGGAGCAGAAATACAGACTGGTGTATCTGGAGGACAGGATAACAGGGATAAGGAGCAGAAATACAGACTGGTATATCTGGAGGACAGGATAACACAGGGATAAGGAGCAGAAATACAGACTGGCGTATCTGGAGGACAGGATAACACAGGGATAAGGAGCAGAAATACAGACTGGCGTATCTGGAGGACAGGATAACACAGGGATAAGGAGCAGAAATACAGACTGGTGTATCTGGAGGACAGGATAACACAGGGATAAGGAGCAGAAATACAGACTGGCGTATCTGGAGGACAGGATAACACAGGGATAAGGAGCAGAAATACAGACTGGTGTATCTGGAGGACAGGATAACACAGGGATAAGGAGCAGAAATACAGACTGGCGTATCTGGAGGACAGGATAACACAGGGATAAGGAGCAGAAATACAGACTGGCGTATCTGGAGGACAGGATAACACAGGGATAAGGAGCAGAAATACAGACTGGCGTATCTGGAGGACAGGATAACACAGGGATAAGGAGCAGAAATACAGACTGGCGTATCTGGAGGACAGGATAACACAGGGATAAGGAGCAGAAATACAGACTGGTGTATCTGGAGGACAGGATAACACAGGGATAAGGAGCAGAAATACAGACGGGTGTATCTGGAGGACAGGATAACACAGTGATAAACAACAGAAATACAGACGGGTGTATCTGGAGGACAGGATAACACAGGGATAAACAACAAAGGCACTAACCTTGGGCCACATTCTGACAAACATACTTTCGTTCAGCAGGGATAATAATGAATAACAAAAGCATCAGATGTCCTTCACCATTCTGAGAATGAGTACTGTAACAAAATGGCCCCCTGACTGAAAACAAAACTGTAAGGGTGCCTCCCTAGCAGCAGAGTCTTATTGGAAACCAACCTTCTAAACATTGGCACAAGTATAGTGGTTTGAGACTATACTACAATTTAGTTGTCACAACCGCCAATTTCAGGAAGTAAAAACTTTAACAAAGATGGTGAAATTCCCTTCCTGAATTGACCTCAACACAATCAGATGGAGTCCACATTTCCCCCGTCTGTCTGTCTTGTAGATGATATTAAGGTCCACCCACTCCAGGAAGGAGCTCATCATTTCCCACCATTAACGCCCTTGTCTGTCTGTCTGTCTGTCTGTCTGTCTGTCTGTGACCTCTTGTAGACGATCTTGAGGTCCCTCCACTCCAGGAAGGAGCTCATCATTTCCCACCATTAACGCCCTTGTCTGTCTGTCTGTCTGTCTGTCTCTGACCTCTTGTAGACGATCTTGAGGTCCCTCCACTCCAGGAAGGAGCACATCATTTCCCACCATTAACGCCCTTGTCTGTCTGTCTGTCTGTCTGTCTCTGACCTCTTGTAGACGATCTTGAGGTCCCTCCACTCCAGGAAGGAGCACATCATTTCCCACCATTAACGCCCTTGTCTGTCTGTCTGTCTGTCTGTCTGTCTGTCTTTCTTTCTCTGACCTCTTGTAGACGATCTTGAGGTCCCTCCACTCCAGGAAGGAGCACATCATTTCCCACCATTAACGCCCTTGTCTGTCTGTCTGTCTGTCTGTCTGTCTGTCTGTCTTTCTCTGACCCCTTGTAGACGATCTTGAGGTCCCTCCACTCCAGGAAGGAGCACATCATTTCCCACCATTAACGCCCTTGTCTGTCTGTCTGTCTGTCTGTCTGTCTTTCTTTCTCTGACCTCTTGTAGACGATCTTGAGGTCCCTCCACTCCAGGAAGGAACACATCTTGGGCTTACGGGCTAGAATGGTCTGGACCAGGTCCCTGGAGATCTTCTTCCTCTCTTTGTCTGACAGGGGAACATACCACTTCTGCAGCCGCAGCTTACCCTGCCGACTGAACAGCAGCATGAACTGCATCTGGTGGGAGGGAGGAGGACAGAGGAGAGGAGAAAGAATGAGAGAGGGACAGCAGAGGAGGAGAGAGAATGAGAGGAGGATAGAGGAGAGGACAGGGGGAAGGACAGAGGAGGGAGGGGGATGGGGTGGAGAGGAGGGAGAGGGGGTGGGGAGAGGAGAGAAATGGAGAATGATAGGGGACAGAGGAGAGGGAAGGAGGAAGGTGAGAGGAGATATGAGAGGAGACAAGGATCAATACAAGTGTAAAAGAGGTGGTTTGGTGGGCTTTAGCTCATCGGGATGATTCCGTCTTCAGGCACACAAGAGACTTGAGCCCAGGCTGTTCAGTAAAGTGATACAATACAGAGGCAGGGTGAGGGTGTATGTTGGAGCAAGGAGGTAAAGTAGCCAAACATAAATGGTAGTTTGCTTACATAGCTAGTGAAAGGTCTTCTCCATAGTCAAGACCTGATATGGTCTTCTCTGTCTAACTATCTAGCCAACTGAGGATTTGCCTATGAAAACACAGACATTTTCCCAGTCATATAACTAGTTAGCCTAGTTGTTGTTAGTTAGGTAGCTTATGGCCCTCAGTATATCCATCAAATATGAGTGTAAAGCTAGCTCAGAGATGGGTGGCTAGCGCTAGCAGCTAACATGCACAGTAAGGATGTCTAGCTAGCTACTTTTTCAATGGCTTTTTGTGGACATTATCAGAAGCACAGGACGCTTTTTCGTTCAACATGTGCAATTGCAACGACTGGCCAAACAAATAAGGAGGTAAAACGTACCTTTATCTTGATCGTTGACTCAAAAACACTATGAATTGCAGATTCAAATCTATCCAACAGAAATGTGCAGTCCACCCAGTGAAGTCGAGCGTTCAGCGGGGATGCAGTTAGATCTATTTGGATTGGTTAACACATCTACTGTCCGGATTTTTGATTGGCTTAAAAATTCCGTTATCCCAGTCCTTGTTTACTATGCCTGCAGAATGTAAATGGACGAGGTGGGGTCGCACTGGTATCAATCAAAGTATTCTAAAAATATTAAAATATTAGATTGAACAGAATGATGCCGAGGTGATACAAAGACCACACGAAGTAAAATAGAAAGCAAAGCCGAAAACAAACCCGGCACCGTTTGTTGGTTTAAATCTAGATCTATGTTATGTAAAAAAAAAAAAAGATTCTAACGATAATTCATATATGTAATAACCAACTCATCTTCTCTACGTTGGCTGCTCTAGCGCCCCCTTTATGGCAACTGTATACCGGACATTCTGTCCACATCAGGAAGAGGAGAGGCACATTGAGAGACCGAGAGAGGAGCAGTAATCTGTTACATGTGAAGGAATGGTGTATGTTGAGCTAAAAACACCTCTGCGACGTGAAGTATTCGGTAATATTTTGACACTGATGCTACTGCGCTGGAGCAACTAGGAGTTTTATGAAATGCGTTGAATGAATGTGGAATTGTTAGCTGCTACTGCAAAGCTGTCAACAGCGATATTTATGCATTGCACAATAACTGATGGGTTCAAGGTAGGTGACTTTCTATACAAAGTAATGTTATTTGATTACAGCATACTGCAGTACTTTTACTATTGCGAACGCTTCAAATGTAGTCAGGACCCACGACTACTGTACCCTACTATAAATTATCCTGCTCTAACTACCTGTCTGTCATAATTTCATATTGACAGATAGAGACGGCAACATGCGGAGCCGCAGTAACTCAGGTGTGAAACTCGATGGATTCGCCAGGCTCGTTCATGAGACTATTCTATGTCACCAGGTATGTTTCATTATATCACGTACCACTGCCAGACATAATGTCACGTTATGTCATGCGAATAACATTCGTACAGTTACCATTTGCAATGAAAGAAGTCATGCACAATAGGTCTAATGATATTGATACATCAGTAAAATCCCCACAGTAGGCTAAATGTCTTTTACTTATCCTTAGAAAGCCAAGAGTCAATAGCTCTCTGTTTTTAAATGGGGAAACTGTCCTGGCGTGGACTCCCTAAAATAAATAAAAGCTTGGACAAAGGGCAACTTAAAATAGAGAGAGAACATAGAAAGTATTTGTCTTATCTACTCTACTTGAGGTCAGTCAACAGTCTTTCTCTCTCTCTCTCTCAATTCAATTTCAATTGAAGGGGCTATATTGGGAAACATATGATAAACTAGAGTGAAATTAACAATAAAAAATGACCAGGAAACATTAAAGTTCCAAAAGAATGAAGACATTTCAAATGGCATATTATGTCTTTAATACAGTGTTGTAACGATGTACAAAAGGGAAAATAAATCAACATAAATATGGGTTGTATTTACAATGGTGTTTGTTTTTCACTGGTTGCCCTTTTCTTGTAGCAACAGGTCACACATCTTGCTGCTGTGATGTCACACTGTGGTATTTCACCCAATAGATATTGGATTTGTTTTCAAATTCTTTGTGGTTCTGTGTAATCTGAGAAAAATATGTGTCTAATATGGTCATACATTGAGGAGGAGGTCAGGAAACTGAGCTGCACTTCCACCTCATTTTGTGGGCAGTGTGCCCATAGCCTGTCTTCTCTTGAGAGCCATGTCTGCCTACGGCGGCCTAAAATCATGTTTGACGCAATTTGAAAGCAAAATCTTGTACAGCACTGTTAAGTCTGGGTCAGTCACAGTGGTCAGGTATTCTGCCACTGTGTACTCTCTGTTTAGGGCCAAATAGCAATCTAGTCTGCTCTGTTTTTTGTTAATTCTTTCCAATATGTCAAGTAATTATCTTTTTGTTTTGTCATGATTTGGTTGTATCTAATTGTGTTGCTGTCCTGGGGCTCTGTGGGGTGTGTTTGTGAACAGAGCCCCAGGACCAGTTTGCTTAGGGGATTTATTTTTATTTTTTTACCTTTATTTAACTAGGCAAGTCAGTAAGAAAATGTAATGGCTTTAGAAGCTTCTGATAGGCTAATTGACATAATTTGAGTCAGTTGGAGGTTTACCTGTGGATGTATTTCAAGGCCTACCTTCATACTCTGCTTGACATCATGGGAAAATATAAAGAAATCAGCCAAGACCTCAGAAAAACAATTGTAGACCTCCACAAGTCTGGTTCATCCTTGGGAGCAATTTCCAAAAGCCTGAAGGTACCATGTTCATCTGTACAAACAACACCATGGGACCAGTTGGCCATCATACCGCTCAGGAAGGAGACGTATTCTGTCTCCTAGAGATGAACATACTTTGGTGCGAAAAGTGCAAATCAATCCCAGAACAACAGCAAAGGACCTTGTGAAGATGCTGGAGGAAACAGGTACAAAAGTATCTATATCCACAGTAAAACAAGTCCTATATTGACATAACCTGAAAGGCCGCTCAGCAAGGAAGAATCCACTGCTCCAACACCAACATAAAAAAGCCAGACTACAGTTTGCAACTGCACATGGACACAAAGATCGTACTTTTTTTGGAAAAATAGAACTGTTTGGCCATAATGACCATTGATATGTTTTGAGGAAAATGGGGGAGGCTTGCAAGCCGAAGAACACCATTCCAACCATGAAGCACGGGGGTGGCATATATATATATATATAAATCTCTAGTGGCCAGCTACAGTGCATTTGGAAACTATTCAGACCCCTTGACTTATTCCGCATTTTTTTATGTTACAGCCTTATTTTAAATATATTTTTTCCCCTCATCAATCTACACATCATACCCCATAATAACAAAGCGAAAACAGGTTTTTAAAAACAAAAATAACTTATTTACATAAGTTTTCAGACACTTTGCTATGAGACTCGAAATTGAGCTCAGGTGCATCCTGTTTCCATTGATCATCCTTGAGCTGTTCTCTACAACTTGATTGGAGTTCACCTGTGGTAAATTCAATTGTTATGACATGATTTGGAAAGGCACACACCTGTCTATATAAGGTCCCACAGTTGACGGTGCATGTCAGAGCAAAAACCAAGCCGCGAGGTCGAAGGAATTGTCCGTAGAGCTCTGAGACAGGATTGTGTCGAGGCACAGATCTGGGGAAGAGTACCAAAACATTTCTGCAGCTTTGAAGGGCCCCAAGAACACAGTGGCCTCCATCATTCTTAAAGGAAAGAAGTAGAGAGCTGGCCGCCTGGCCAAACTGAGCCATCAGGGTAGAAGGGCCTTGTTCAGGGAGGGAACCAAGAACCCAATGGTCAGTCTGACAGAGCTTCAGAGTTCCTCTGTGGAGATGGGATAACCTTCTGCAGCACTCCATCAATCAGGCCTTTATGGTAGAGTGGCTAGACGGAAGCCCCTCCTCAGTAAAAGGCCCATGGCAGCCCGCTTGGAGTTTGCCAAAAGGCACCTAAAGGACCATGAGAAACAAGATTCTCTGGCTACCCAGACCCCTCTTTTACGCTGCTGCTACTCTCTGTTTATAATCTATGCATAGTCACTTTACCTGTACCTACATGTACATATTACCTCAACTAACCGGTGCCCCCACACATTTACTCTGTATGGGTACCTCCCTGTATATAGCCTCCACATTAACTCTGTACCGGTACCCCCTGTATAAAGCCTCCACATTAACTCTGTACCGGTACCCCCTTTATAAAGCCTCCACATTAACTCTGTACTGGTACCCCCTGTATAAAGCCTCCACATTAACTCTGTACTGGTACCACCCTGTATAAAGCCTCCACATTAACTCTGTACCGGTACCCCCTGTATAAAGCCTCCACATTGACTCTGTACCGGTACCCCTGTATAAAGCCTCCACATTGACTCTGTACCGGTACCCCCTGTATATAGCCTCCACATTAACTCTGTACCGGTACCCCCTGTATAAAGCCTCCACATTAACTCTGTACCGGTACCCCCTGTATAAAGCCTCCACATTGACTCTGTACCGGTACCCCCTGTATAAGCCTCCACATTAAGTCTGTACTGGTACCCTCTGTATAAAGCCTCCACATTAACTCTGTACCGGTACCCCCTGTATAAAGCCTCCACATTGACTCTGTACCGGTACCCCCTGTATAAAGCCTCCACATTGACTCTGTACCGGTACCCCCTGTATAAAGCCTCCACATTGACTCTGTACCGGTACCCCCTGTATAAAGCCTCCACATTAACTCTGTACCGGTACCCCCTGTATAAAGCCTCCACATTAACTCTGTACCGGTACCCCCTGTATAAAGCCTCCACATTAACTCTGTACCGGTACCCCCTGTATAAAGCCTCCACATTAACTCTGTACCGGTACCCCCTGTATAAAGCCTCCACATTAACTCTGTACTGGTACCCCCTGTATATAGCCTCCACACTGACTCGGTACCAGTACCCCCTGTATATAGCCTCCACATTAACTCTGTACCGGTACCCCCTGTATAAAGCCTCCACATTAACTCTGTACCGGTACCCCCTGTATATAGCCTCCACACTGACTCGGTACCAGTACCCCCTGTATATAGCCTCCACATTAACTCTGTACCAGTACCCCCTGTATATAGCCTCCACATTAACTCTGTACCGGTACCCCCTGTATATAGCCTCCACATTGACTCTGTACGGGTACCCCCTGTATATAGCCTCCACACTGACTCTGTACCGGTACCCCCTGTATATAGCCTCCACATTAACTCTGTACCGGTACCCCCTGTATATAGCCTCCACATTAACTCTGTACCGGTACCCCCTGTATATAGCCTCCACATTAACTCTGTACGGGTACCCCCTGTATAAAGCCTCCACATTAACTCTGTACGGGTACCCCCTGTATATAGCCTCCACATTAACTCTGTACTGGTACCCCCTGTATATAGCCTCCACATTGACTCTGTACTGGTACCCCCCTGTATATAGCCTCCACATTAACTCTGTACTGGTACCCCCTGTATATAGCCTCCACATTGACTCTGTACTGGTACCCCCTGTATATAGCCTCCACATTAACTCTGTACTGGTACCCCCTGTATATAGCCTCCACATTAACTCTGTACTGGTACCCCCTGTATATAGCCTCCACATTGACTCTGTACTGGTACCCCCTGTATATAGCCTCCACATTGACTCTGTACTGGTACCCCCTGTATATAGCCTCCACATTGACTCTGTACTGGTACCCCCTGTGTATAGTCTCCACATTGACTCTGTACTGGTACCCCCTGTATATAGCCTCCACATTGACTCTGTACTGGTACCCCCTGTATATAGCCTCCCCATTGACTCTGTACTGGTACCCCCTGTATATAGCCTCCACATTGACTCTGTACGGGTACCCCCTGTATAAAGCCTCCACATTGACTCTGTACTGGTACCCCCTGTATATAGCCTCCACATTAACTCTGTACTGGTACCCCCTGTATATAGCCCCCACATTGACTCTGTACTGGTACCCCCTGTATATAGCCTCCACATTAACTCTGTACTGGTACCCCCTGTATATAGCCTCCACATTAACTCTGTACTGGTACCCCCTGTATATAGCCTCCACATTGACTCTGTACTGGTACCCCCTGTATATAGCCTCCACACTGACTCTGTACTGGTACCCCCTGTATATAGCCTCCACATTGACTCTGTACTGGTACCCCCTGTATAAAGCCTCCACATTGACTCTGTACTGGTACCCCCTGTATATAGCCTCCACATTAACTCTGTACTGGTACCCCCTGTATATAGCCCCCACATTAACTCTGTACTGGTACCCCCTGTATATAGCCTCCACATTGACTCTGTACTGGTACCCCCTGTATATAGCCTCCACATTGACTCTGTACGGGTACCCCCTGTATAAAGCCTCCACATTGACTCTGTACTGGTACCCCCTGTATATAGCCTCCACATTAACTCTGTACTGGTACCCCCTGTATATAGCCTCCACATTGACTCTGTACGGGTACCCCCTGTATAAAGCCTCCACATTGACTCTGTACTGGTACCCCCTGTATATAGCCTCCACATTAACTCTGTACTGGTACCCCCTGTATATAGCCTCCACATTGACTCTGTACGGGTACCCCCTGTATAAAGCCTCCACATTGACTCTGTACTGGTACCCCCTGTATATAGCCTCCACATTAACTCTGTACTGGTACCCCCTGTATAAAGCCTCCACATTGACTCTGTACGGGTACCCCCTGTATATAGCCTCCACATTAACTCTGTACTGGTACCCCCTGTATAAAGCCTCCACATTGACTCTGTACTGGTACCCCCTGTATATAGCCTCCACATTAACTCTGTACTGGTACCCCCTGTATAAAGCCTCCACATTGACTCTGTACTGGTACCCCCTGTATATAGCCTCCACATTGACTCTGTACTGGTACCCCCTGTATATAGCCTCCACATTAACTCTGTACTGGTACCCCCTGTATAAAGCCTCCACATTGACTCTGTACTGGTACCCCCTGTATATAGCCTCCACATTAACTCTGTACTGGTACCCCCTGTATAAAGCCTCCACATTGACTCTGTACTGGTACCCCCTGTATAAAGCCTCCACATTGACTCTGTACTGGTACCCCCTGTATATAGCCTCCACATTGACTCTGTACCAGTACCCCCTGTATATAGCCTCCACATTGACTCTGTACGGGTACCCCCTGTATATAGCCTCCACATTGACTCTGTACTGGTACCCCCTGTATATAGCCTCCACACTGACTCGGTACCAGTACCCCCTGTATATAGCCTCCACATTAACTCTGTACCAGTACCCCCTGTATATAGCCTCCACATTGACTCTGTACCAGTACCCCCTGTATATAGCCTCCACATTGACTCTGTACCAGTACCCCTGTATATAGCCTCCACATTAACTCTGTACTGGTACCCCCCTGTATATAGCCTCCACATTGACTCTGTACTGGTACCCCCTGTATATAGCCTCCACATTGACTCTGTACCAGTACCCCCTGTATATAGCCTCCACATTAACTCTGTACTGGTACCCCCTGTATATAGCCTCCACATTAACTCTGTACTGGTACCCCCTGTATATAGCCTCCACATTGACTCTGTACTGGTACCCCCTGTATATAGCCTCCACATTAACTCTGTACCAGTACCCCCTGTATATAGCCTCCACATTAACTCTGTTACCGGTACCCCCTGTATATAGCCTCCACATTGACTCTGTACTGGTACCCCCTGTATATAGCCTCCACATTAACTCTGTACTGGTACCCCCTGTATATAGCCTCCACATTAACTCTGTACCAGTACCCCCTGTATATAGCCTCCACATTAACTCTGTACTGGTACCCCCTGTATAAACCTCACATTAACTCTGTACCGGTACCCCTGTATATAGCCTCACACATTGACTCTGTACTGGTACCCCCCTGTATATAGCCTCCACATTGACTCTGTACTGGTACCCCCTGTATATAGCCTCCACATTGACTCTGTACTGGTACCCCCTGTATATAGCCTCCACATTGACTCTGTACTGGTAACCCTGTATATAGCCTCCACATTGACTCTGTACTGGTACCCCCCTTGTAATAGCCTCCCACAATTGACTCTGTACCAGTACCCCCTGTATGGAGCCTCCACATTGACTCTGTACCAGTACCCCCTGTATATAGCCTCCAATTGACTCTGTACTGGTAACCCCTGTATATAGCCTCCACATTGACTCTGAGGTACCCCTGTATATAGCCTCCACATGGATCTCTGTACTGGTACCCCCTGTATATAGCCTCCACATTGACTCTGTACCGGTACCCCCTGTATATAGCCTCCACATTGACTCTGTACCGGTACCCCCTGTATATAGCCTCCACATTGACTCTGTACCGGTACCCCCTGTATATAGCCCCACATTGAACTCTGTACCGGTAACCCCCTGTAATATAGCCTCCACATTGACTCTGTACCGGTACCCCCTGTATATAGCCTCCACATTGACTCTGTACCAGTACCCCCTGTATATAGCCTCCACATGACTCTGTACCGGTACCCCCTTATATAGCCTCCACATTGACTCTGTACCAGTACCCCCTGTATATAGCCTCCACACTGACTCTGTACCGTAACCACCCTGTATATAGCCTCCACATTGACTCTGTACTGGTACCCCCTGTATTAGCCTCCACATTGACTCTGTACTGGTACCCCCTGTATATAGCCTCCACATGACTCTGTACTGGTACCCCTGTATATAGCCTCCACATTTGACTCTGTACCGGTACCTTGCCCTAGTATAATTAGGCCTCCACATTGACTCTGTAGCCGGTACCCCCTGTATATAAGCCTCCCATTGACTCTTGTACCGGTACCCCCTTGTATATAGCCTCCACATTGACTCTGTACCGGTACCCCCTGTATATAAGGCCTCCACATTGACTCTGTAGCGGTACCCCCTGTGTATAGTCTCCACATTGACTCTGTATCCGGTACCGCCCTGTATATAGCCTCCACATTGACTCTGTACCGGTACCCCTGTATAAAGCCTCCACATTGACTCTGTACTGGTACCGCCCTGTATATAGCCTCCAACATTAACTCTGTACTGGTACCCCCTGTATATTAGCCCCCACATTGACATCTGTACCGTACCCCCTGTCTATAGCCTCCACATTGACTCTGTACGGCGGTACCCCCTGTATTATAGCCTCCACATTGACTCTGTACCGGTAACCCCCTGTATTATAGCCTCCACATTGACCTCTGTACCGGTACCCCCCTGTATATAGCCTCCACATTGACTCTGTACCAGTACCCCCTGTATATAGCCTCCACATTGACTCTGTACCGTACCCCCTGTATATAGCCTCCACATTGACTCTGTACCAGTACCCCCCTGTATATAGCCTCCACATTGACTCTGTACCCGGTACCCCCTGTATATAGCCTCCATACGTCTGTACCCCCTGTTAACTCCATGACTTGTACGGTACCCCTGTATATAGCCTCCACATTGACTCTGTACCGGTACCCCCTGTATATAGCCTCCACATTGACTCTGTACCGGACGCCCTGTATACCCCCACCCCCCTGTTATATAGCCTCCACAATTGACTCTGTACTTGGTACCCCCCTGTATATAGCCTGCACATTGACTCTGTACGGTACACCACACCCTGTATATAGCACTTCCACATTGACTCTGTACCGGTACCCCCTGTATTACCTCCACATTGACTCTGTACTGGTACCCCCTGTATATAGCCTCCACATTGACTCTGTACGGTACCCCTTGTATATAGCCTCCACATTGACCTGTACGGTACCGAGTCCATCTGTATATAGCCTCCACATTGACTTGTACCGGTACCCCCTGTATAAAGCCTCCACATTGATTCCTGTACTGGTACCTCCTGATATAGCTCCCCATTACTCTGTACTGGAACCCCTGTATACTAGCCCCACATTGACCTGTACCGGGTACAGTTCCTGTATAAGCCTCCACATTGACTTGTACTGTACCCTGTATATAGCCTCCACATTGAACTTCTGTAACCGACCCTGTATATAGCCTCCACATTGACTCTGTACTGGTACCCTGTATATAGCCTCGCACATTGATCTGACTGGTACCCCTGTAATAGCCCTCCAACACTTGACTCTGGTACTGGTTCCCCTGTATATAGCCTCAGCATTGACTCTGTACTGGTACCCTCCGTATATAGCCTCCACATTGACTCTGTACCGGTTCCCCCTGTATATAGCCTCCACATTGACTCTGTACTGGTACCCCCTGTATATAGCCTCCACATTAACTCTGTACCGGTTCCCCCTGTATATAGCCTCCACATTGACTCTGTACCGGTACCCCCTGTATATAGCCTCCACATTGACTCTGTACCGGTACCCCCTGTATATAGCCTCCACATTGACTCTGTACCGGTACCCCCTGTATATAGCCTCCACATTGACTCTGTAGCGGTACCCCCTGTATATAGTCTCCACATTGACTCTGTACCGGTACCCCCTGTATATAGCCTCCACATTGACTCTGTACCGGTACCCCCTGTATAAAGCCTCCACATTGACTCTGTACTGGTACCCCCTGTATATAGCCTCCACATTAACTCTGTACTGGTACCCCCTGTATATAGCCTCCACATTGACTCTGTACCGGTACCCCCTGTATAAAGCCTCCACATTGACTCTGTACTGGTACCCCCTGTATATAGCCTCCACATTGACTCTGTACCGGTACCCCCTGTATATAGCCTCCACATTGACTCTGTACTGGTACCCCCTGTATATAGCCTCCACATTGACTCTGTACTGGTACCCCCTGTATATAGCCTCCACATTGACTCTGTACTGGTTCCCCCTGTATATAGCCTCCACATTGACTCTGTACTGGTACCCCCTGTATATAGCCTCCACATTGACTCTGTACCGGTTCCCCCTGTATATAGCCTCCACATTGACTCTGTACTGGTACCCCCTGTATATAGCCTCCACATTAACTCTGTACCGGTTCCCCCTGTATATAGCCTCCACATTGACTCTGTACCGGTACCCCCTGTATATAGCCTCCACATTGACTCTGTACCAGTACCCCCTGTATATAGCCTCCACATTGACTCTGTACCGGTACCCCCTGTATATAGCCTCCACATTGACTCTGTACCAGTACCCCCTGTATATAGCCTCCACATTGACTCTGTACCGGTTCCCCCTGTATATAGCCTCCACATTGACTCTGTACTGGTACCCCCTGTATATAGCCTCCACATTGACTCTGTACCGGTTCCCCCTGTATATAGCCTCCACATTGACTCTGTACCGGTTCCCCCTGTATATAGCCTCCACATTGACTCTGTACTGGTACCCCCTGTATATAGCCTCCACATTGACTCTGTACTGGTACCCCCTGTATATAGCCTCCACATTGACTCTGTACTGGTACCCCCTGTATATAGCCTCCACATTGACTCTGTACTGGTACCCCCTGTATATAGCCTCCACATTGACTCTGTACTGGTACCCCCTGTATATAGCCTCCACATTGACTCTGTACTGGTACCCCCTGTATATAGCCTCCACATTAACTCTGTACTGGTACCCCCTGTATAAGCCTTGCTTGTTATTCTACTGCTGCTGTTTAATTATTTGTTACTTATTATTATTATTTTTTTACTTATCTATTTTTTACTTAACACTTATTTTGTTTTTATTCTTCTTAAAATATCGTTGGTTAAGGGCTTGTAAGTCATCATTTCACTGTATAGTCTACACCTGTTGTATTTGCCACATGTGACATACAATTTTATTTTATTTGATGAAACCAAGATTTAACTCTCTGGCCTGAATGCCAAGAGTCACGTCTGGAGGACACCTGGCACCATCCCTCCGGTGAAGCGTCGTGGCAGCATCATGCTGTGGGGATGTTTTTCAGCGGCAGGGATCGAGGGAAAGATGAACAGAGCAAAGTACAGAGAGATTCTTGATGGAAACCTGCTCCAGAGCTCTCATGACCTCAGACTGGGTTGAGGGTTCACCTTGCAACAGGACAACGACCCTAAGTACAAAGCCAAGACAACGTACAGTAGTGGCTTCGGGACAAGTCTGTGAATGTCCTTGAGTGGCCCAGCCAGAGCCCAGACTTAGATAGATATCAATCTACCTGCCTGTCTAACCTGCCTGTCTAACCTGTGTGTGTGTGTCTCCAGAACCCAGTAACAGGCCTGTTGCCCTGCAGTGTCCAGCTGCCAGATGCCTGGGTGCGTGACAATGTCTACAGCATCCTGGCGGTGTGGGGTCTGGGGATGGCCTACAGGAAGAACGCTGACCGGGATGAGGACAAGGCCAAGGCCTACGAACTGGAGCAGGTGACTGGCTGGCTCCCATCTCACAGCATGTCAAAATAGTGTTGTGTCCCCCATACTTACTGTACTGTGTGATCTGTGTTGTGTCCCCCATACTTACTGTACTGTGTGATCTGTGTTGTGTGTTCCATACTTACTGTACTGTGTGATCTGTGTTGTGTCCCCCATACTTACTGTACTGTGTGATCTGTGTTGTGTGTTCCATACTTACTGTACTGTGTGATCTGTGTTGTGTGTTCCATACTTACTGTACTGTGTGATCTGTGTTGTGT
Organism: Oncorhynchus kisutch; assembly: GCF_002021735.2. Taxonomy (NCBI): domain Eukaryota; kingdom Metazoa; phylum Chordata; class Actinopteri; order Salmoniformes; family Salmonidae; genus Oncorhynchus; species Oncorhynchus kisutch. The sequence goes on along the minus strand of NW_022262685.1, from coordinate 52,091 downwards.
CCTCCATACTTACTGTACTGTGTGATCTGTGTTGTGTGTTCCATACTTACTGTACTGTGTGATCTGTGTTGTGTGTTCCATACTTACTGTACTGTGTGATCTGTGTTGTGTGTTCCATACTTACTGTACTGTGTGATCTGTGTTGTGTGTTCCATACTTACTGTACTGTGTGATCTGTGTTGTGTGTCCCATACTTACTGTACTGTGTGATCTGTGTTGTGTCCCCCATACTTACTGTACTGTGTGATCTGTGTTGTGTCCTCCATACTTACTGTACTGTGTGATCTGTGTTGTGTCCTCCATACTTACTGTACTGTGTGATCCGTGTTGTGTGTCCCATACTTACTGTACTGTGTGATCTGTGTTGTGTCCTCCATACTTACTGTACTGTGTGATCTGTGTTGTGTGTTCCATACTTACTGTACTGTGTGATCTGTGTTGTGTGTTCCATACTTACTGTACTGTGTGATCTGTGTTGTGTCCTCCATACTTACTGTACTGTGTGATCTGTGTTGGAAAGGGGGTCTGAATATTCCTTGACTGCAAGGACCCGACCTCATGACCACACTGTGTCGTAACAAGACATTCCTTTACTGAAACATGTTAGTGTGTTCCATGCATGTTGTCCTATGATCTATGTTGTAGGCCACAGGCAGAGATTGGCATATTTCAGTCCTGAATAGATAAACTTGGGAAAGCAGGAGTTACCGATCCCTGTAAGGTGTGGTAAATATCTATACTTGTATTATTCTACAGAGTGTTGTCAAGCTGATGCAAGGGCTGCTCCAGTGTATGATGCGCCAGGTGGGTTACCGTGGTTACTGTCCCATTCCTTCTACCATGTAACGACACAGTCACTAGTATATGGCATAAGGGCAACAATGCACTACACTGTGGGAGCATTTCTGAATGTTGTTTCTCCCTTGGTCTGGCTGTGTAATAGCCTTTTCTGAGCATGTCAGTGTGTCTGACTACAGGTGGCCAAGGTGGAGAAGTTTAAACACACCCAGAGCCCCAAGGACTGTCTGCACGCCAAGTACCACACCCCCACCTGTGCTACCGTGGTGGGGGACGATCAGTGGGGACACCTGCAGGTTGATGCCACCTCTCTGTACCTGCTGGTTTTGGCTCAGATGACTGCCTCAGGTACCGTGTGTGTGTGTGTGTGTCGGTGTGTGTGTGTCGGTGTGTGTGTGTCGGTGTGTGTGTGTCGGTGTGTGTGTGTGTCGGTGTCGGTGTGTGTGTCGGTGTGTGTGTGCGTGTGTGTCTGTGTGTGTGTGTGTGTGTCGGTGTGCGTGTGTGTCTGTGTGTGTGTCTGTGTGTGTGTGTGTGTGTGTGTGTGATGGATCATGTCATTGTGAAATAACTTGACTGTATACCGGCGGCGTTGTTCTTTATCACTGTCTGGTCTTCTCCAGGTCTTCGTATCATATCAACCCTGCATGAAGTGGCTTTTATCCAGAACCTGGTCTTCTACATTGAGGCTGCTTATAAAGTTGCGGTAGGTAATGTTCAAGGTCTGTTTGAGCGAGGCTCTATTCTTCTAACCTCACTAGCATACGACTTAGCAGGAAGTAATAGAAGTCTGAACGGTAATGGAGAGAGAAGCAATACTATACTGAAGATCAATAGGAATATCAGTAGAGGTAGTGGAGACTATAGAAGTGTCGCGCTATAAGGAACATGTGTCTTAGTTAGCGGAATGTGTCTTAGTTAGCGACTTCACTAACCAGAATACGTTTCCCATCCAGGATAATGTGTCTTAGTTAGCGACTTCACTAACCAGAATACGTTTCCCATCCAGGATAATGTGTCTTGGTTAGCGACTTCACTAGCCAGAATACGTTTCCCATCCAGGATAATGTGTCTTGGTTAGCGACTTCACTAACCAGAATACGATTCCCATCCAGGATAATGTGTCTTAGTTAGCAACTTCACGAACCAGAATACGTTTCTCATCCAGGATAATTTGTCTTAGTTAGCGACTTCACCAACCAGAATACGTTTCTCATCCAGGATAATTTGTCTTAGTTAGCGACTTCACCAACCAGAATACGTTTCTCATCCAGGATAATTTGTCTTAGTTAGCGACTTCACCAACCAGAATACGTTTCCCATCCAGGATAATGTGTCTTAGTTAGCGACTTCACTAACCAGAATACGTTTCCCATCCAGGAGAATCTGTCTTGGTTAGCGACTTCACTAACCAGAATACGTTTCCCATCCAGGATAATGTGTCTTAGTTAGCGACTTCACTAACCAGAATACGTTTCCCATCCAGGATAATGTGTCTTGGTTAGCAACTTCACTAACCAGAATACGTTTCCCATCCAGGATAATGTGTCTTGGTTAGCAACTTCACTAACCAGAATACGTTTCCCATCCAGGATAATGTGTCTTGGTTAAGCGACTTCACCAACCAGAATACGTTTCCCATCCAGGATAATGTGTCTTGGTTAGCGACTTCACTAACCAGAATACGTTTCCCATCCAGGAGAATGTGTCTTAGTTAGCGACTTCACTAACCAGAATACGTTTCCCATCCAGGATAATGTGTCTTAGTTAGCGACTTCACTAACCAGAATACGTTTCCCATCCAGGATAATGTGTCTTGGTTAGCGACTTCACTAACCAGAATACGTTTCCCATCCAGGAGAATGTGTCTTGGTTAGCGACTTCACTAACCAGAATACGTTTCCCATCCAGGATAATGTGTCTTAGTTAGCGACTTCACTAACCAGAATACGTTTCCCATCCAGGATAATTTGTCTTAGTTAGCGACTTCACCAACCAGAATACGTTTCCCATCCAGGATAATGTGTCTTAGTTAGCGACTTCACCAACCAGAATAAGCAGATAGTCCAGAATCTCCCAGTCAGCGCTGTTTGTTTCTGAGACGTGAGAAGTTAAAACAGAGTACATACGTCCTACTGATTACTATTTGTGTAAATATATAGAATATACTGTATATACAGTATATATTGGATTAGGTCAAATAAAATTATATTTAGGTTCAAATTAAGGTCTTCAAATAGTATGAATTTAAACCTGGTTGTCATGGTAGCTGGGTCTCTCTCTCTCTCTCTCTCTGTGCAGGATTATGGGATGTGGGAGCGAGGGGACAAGACCAATCAGGGGATCCCAGAACTGAACGCCAGCTCTGTGGGGATGGCCAAGGTACTGACACTTTAGATGTAATGCTTGTCCTATATGTAACAATGATAATACATTGTCTCCTTTTACGTCTCCAATCGTATCTTAACTACCATATCTAGACTCATAACAGTCCTCTTATCACAACACAGCTACCATATCTAAACTCATAACAGTCCTCTTATCACAATACAGCTACCATATCTAAACTCATAACAGTCCTCTTATCACAACACAGCTACTATATCTAAACTCATAACAGTCCTCTTATCACAACACAGCTACTATATCTAAACTCATACCAGTCCTCTTATTGCAACACAGCTACTATATCTAAACTCATAACAGTCCTCTTATCACAACACAGCTACTATATCTAAACTCATAACAGTCCTCTTATCGCAGCTACTATATCTAAACTCCTAACAGTCCTCTTATCGCAACACAGCTACTATATCTAAACTCATACCAGTCCTCTTATCGCAACACAGCTACTATATCTAAACTCATACCAGTCCTCTTATCACAACACAGCTACTATATCTAAACTCCTAACAGTCCTCTTATCACAACACAGCTACTATATCTAAACTCATAACAGTCCTCTTATCGCAACACAGCTACTATATCTAGACTCCTAACACAACAACGTGTTGGGTTTTATGTTCAGGCTGCATTGGAGGCCATTGATGAGCTGGACCTCTTTGGGGCTCATGGAGGACCCAAATCTGTCATTCACGTTTTGCCGGACGAGGTGGAGCACTGCCAGGTACTGTGATAAACATGTCCTATCTTATCTAGCCTGGTGAGGGCAGTGTCCAGTCTGGTTTAATCTTCTCTAGCCTGGTGAGGGCAGTGTCCAGTCTGGTTTAATTTTCTCTAGCCTGGTGAGGGCAGTGTCCAGTCTGGTTTAATCTTCTCTAGCCTGGTGAGGGCAGTGTCCAGTCTGGTTTAATCTTCTCTAGCCTGGTGAGGGCAGTGTCCAGTCTGTTTATTCTTCTCTAGCCTGGTGCGGGCAGTGTCCAGTCTGGTTTAATCTTCTCTAGCCTGGTGAGGGCAGTGTCCAGTCTGGTTTAATCTTCTCTAGCCTGGTGAGGGCAGTGTCCAGTCTGTTTATTCTTCTCTAGCCTGGTGCGGGCAGTGTCCAGTCTGGTTTAATCTTCTCTAGCCTGGTGAGGGCAGTGTCCAGTCTGGTTTAATCTTCTCTAGCCTGGTGAGGGCAGTGTTCAGTCTGGTTTAAGCAGATTATTTTATAAACCTTAAAATTATATGTATGAAACTGACCATTGTCTTACGTCAGATAGCACAACTGATGTCTCCTGGCAACACGGTGGTGTCAGAATGACGCCATCTGTCAGAAACTGACCCGTTTGTATTTGACCTCTCCAGGCTATCCTGTGCTCCATGCTGCCACGAGCCTCCACCTCTAAAGAGATCGATGCTGGTCTCCTGTCAATCATCTCCTTCCCTGCCTTCGCTGTGGAGGATGCAGACCTGGTCACCATCACTAAGACTGAGATCATATCCAGGCTACAGGTAGATAGGATCCTGTCTAGACTGGACCACAGATACAATGAGATCATATCCAAGATACAGGTAGATAGGATCATGTCTAGGCTGGACCACAGATACAGTGAGATCATGTCCAGGCTACAGGTAGATAGGATCCTGTCTAGACTGGACCACAAATACAATGTGATCATATCCAAGATACAGGTAGATATGATCCTGTCTAGACTGGACCACAGATACAGTGAGATCATGTCCAGGCTACAGGTAGATAGGATCCTGTCTAGCTAGACTGGACCACAGATACAGTGAGATCATGTCCAAGATACAGGTAGATAGGATCCTGTCTAGACTGGACCACAGACACACTATATGGGCTAGTTGATTCCCAGACTCAGATTAAACCTAGTCCGGGACGGTGAAAGGATGTCAATGAGAAACCTCCATTGGCTAGGCTTCATGGTGCTCTAGAATGACGTATCTAAAGGACTCCGTTCCCTTCCCCAGGGACGCTATGGCTGCTGCCGTTTCATCAGAGATGGATACAGATGCCCAAGAGAGGTAATGTACAGATTTCTATGTTTTTCTCCTTACAGTGTGAAATACACTAGATTTTCATCCAATGGTCTTGTATCTGCGCTGTAGCCAACAGCTGGCAGATACAGTGTGTGTAGGCTCGTCTACATGATGACATTATTATTGATTAAGAGTGAAAATATTGTTATTTGTCAAAACGGCAACCAAGCATCGACCATGTCACCAGAATAAGACCCTGGATATTTATCGGAAAGGAGCATCAAGTTCATCACCGTGCACTTTCACCACCCTGTGAAGTTCATCACCGTGCACTTTCACCACCCTGTGAAGTTCATCTCCTTGCACTTTCACCACCCTGTGAAGTTCATCTCCTTGCACTTTCACCACCCTGTGAAGTTCATCTCCTTGCACTTTCACCACCCTGTGAAGTTCATCTCCTTGCACTTTCACCACCCTGTGAAGTTCATCTCCTTGCACTTTCACCACCCTGTGAAGTTCATCTCCTTGCACTTTCACCACCCTGTGAAGTTCATCTCCTTGCACTTTCACCACCCTGTGAAGTTCATCTCCTTGCACTTTCACCACCCTGTGAAGTTCATCTCCTTGCACTTTCACCACCCTGTGAAGTTCATCTCCTTGCACTTTCACCACCCTGTGAAGTTCATCTCCTTGCACTTTCACCACCCTGTGAAGTTCATCACCGTGCACTTTCACCACCCTGTGAAGTTCATCTCCTTGCACTTTCACCACCCTGTGAAGTTCATCTCCTTGCACTTTCACCACCCTGTGAAGTTCATCTCCTTGCACTTTCACCACCCTGTGAAGTTCATCTCCTTGCACTTTCACCACCCTGTGAAGTTCATCTCCTTGCACTTTCACCACCCTGTGAAGTTCATCTCCTTGCACTTTCACCACCCTGTGAAGTTCATCTCCTTGCACTTTCACCACCCTGTGAAGTTCATCGTAACTTATTTCATCTGTAGCCTAATAAACTGCATGCTTTCCCAAGTCGTAGTGGGAGGACCACACAACATGTCATCGCCTGACACCAAGTTCTCTTCGATATGATGGTTATTATGTCAATATATGTACATTAAGGCATTTCCACCTTCCATTTCCTGCATGGTACATTTTACTCACACAAAAAGGTCCCGCCATGTTGAACAAACAAATGACCTGTTGGCATTTATCAAATGACAGCGAAACATCCTGTTTCCATTACAACTGTCATGATGTAAACGTGGTTACAGATTAAACAGTAGAACTTAAAGGAAAAATATACTTAAAATCTGTTGGTATTTTTGTCATTCGTCCACAAAGTGTCACTTGCCACAGCATCATGATGCATTTTGCATCACATAAAGATGATGCGTTTTGCATCACATAAAGATGATGCGTTTTGCATCACATAAAGATGATGCGTTTTGCATCACATAAAGATGATGCGTTTTGCATCACATAAAGATGATGCGTTTTGCATCACATAAAGATGATGCGTTTTGCATCACATAAACTTGACTGCTGACATGCAAAACATCATGGGACTGTATTAACAGTGGACTAATGGGAAAAATACCAAAAGATAATCTTGTAGTGGGGTTTTCCTTGAACTCTCGTTTAAAGATTAGCCGTGTTCTTTTAGATGAGACATTGGGTGTAATATGTATGTCTTTCTCAGGACCCGTCCCGTCTCCACTACGACCCGGCTGAACTCAAACTGTTTGAGAATATAGAATGTGAATGGCCAGTGTTCTGGACCTACCTCATTCTGGACGGCATCTTCAGCGGAGACCTAGTACAGGTGTGTGTGGCCGTGTTGGTTCCGTCCCTCTCCTCGTCCCGACCTAGGTTCCACCCTGAGACCCTCTGAATACATCCACACCTGTCACCCACGAAGCATCGTTACCGGTCACTCCACAAAAGCTGTGTCCGTTTCAGAGCAAGGAAAACAACTACCTGTAGGTCTGAGAGCGGGTGACGTCACCGAGCTATATGTCAGACCGCTAGACCACCCCAGGTCATGTGACTGTATGATGAACATGTCCTTTCCTGCTTCCTGTCTCCAGGTGCAGGAGTACAGAGATGCTCTGGAAGAAGTCCTGATCAGAGGGAAGCCCGGGATCCGCCTGATGCCTGAGCTCTACGCTGTCCCACCTGAAAAGGTATCGCCATGACCCTTTTGAATACAACTTTATCGTCCGTGTGTAAATTGGAAATCCGTCTTTCTTTAGGGCACGTCGGCTTTACTCCTTGTGCCGATATGAGCTGCGGAGAAGTAACAGGTTACACTACCTTTCTGAATCCTGATAAGTAACAACGTCCCCTACAACTAACTAAGTGAGGAAGACCGTAACTGTGTGGTGTTTCCCCCAGATGGAGGAAGAGTACGGGAACCCTCACTCCGTGGACAGAGTGGCTATGGGTCAGTTACCTCACATGTGGGGACAGTCCCTCTACATTGTTAGTTCTCTGCTGGCTGAGGTAAAAACCTTCTGCGGTCGTCTTATAATATTTATTTTATTTTTTTCTACTTTATTTAACCAGATAGGCAAGTTGAGAACAAGTTCTCATTTACAATTGCGACCTGGCCAAGATAAAGCAAAGCAGTTCGACACATACAACGACACAGAGTTACACATGGAGTAAAACAAACATACAGTCAATAATACAGTATAAACAAGTCGATATACAATGTGAACAAATGAGGTGAGAAGGGAGGTAAAGGCCATGGTGGCAAAGTAAATACAATATAGCAAGTAAAACACTGGAATGGTAGTTTTGCAATGAAAGAATGTGCAAAGTAGAAATAAAAATAATGGGGTGCAAAGGAGCAAAATAAATAAATAAATAAAATATAGTAGGGAAAGAGGTAGTTGTTTGGGCTAAATTATAGGTGGGCTAATAGAGTGATTCTGCCTCTGTCTCATCACAGTGAGGTGTTGGTTGGTGCTTTAGTTTTCTCTCGCTCTCTCTCTCTCTCTCTCCGTCTGTTCCTCCAAGGGATTCCTCGCCCCTGGAGAGATCGACCCTCTCAACAGGCGATTCTCCACCAATTTCAAGCCGGACGTAGTTGTACAAGGTTTGCAGCATGTCTAATGTCCTCTCATGCAGGCTGGAAGACATGTGACATCCTTTAACTGGAGATATACAGTTCTAGACTTGTTATTTAATTCACTCGTTTTGTTTAAGATCGTTTGCTCTGTGGTCAGGGCTCAGACCTACAGGTAGTTGTGGTCAGGGCTCAGACCTACAGGTAGTTGTGGTCAGGGCTCAGACCTACAGGTAGTTGTGGTCAGGGCTCAGACCTACAGGTAGTTGTGGTCAGGGCTCAGACCTACAGGTAGTTGTGGTCAGGGCTCAGACCTACAGGTAGTTGTGGTCAGGGCTCAGACCTACAGGTAGTTGTGGTCAGGGCTCAGACCTACAGGTAGTTGTGGTCTGGGCTCAGACCTACAGGTAGTTGTGGTCAGGGCTCAGACCTACAGGTAGTTGTGGTCAGGGCTCAGACCTACAGGTAGTTGTGGTCAGGGCTCAGACCTACAGGTAGTTGTGGTCAGGGCTCAGACCTACAGGTAGTTGTGGTCAGGGCTCAGACCTACAGGTAGTTGTGGTCAGGGCTCAGACCTACAGGTAGTTGTGGTCTGGGCTCAGACCTACAGGTAGTTGTGGTCAGGGCTCAGACCTACAGGTAGTTGTGGTCAGGGCTCAGACCTACAGGTAGTTTGTGGTCAGGGCTCAGACCTACAGGTAGTTGTGGTCAGGGCTCAGACCTACAGGTAGTTGTGGTCAGGGCTCAGACCTACAGGTAGTTGTGGTCAGGGCTCAGACCTACAGGTAGTTGTGGTCAGGGCTCAGACCTACAGGTACTTGTGGTCAGGGCTCAGACCTACAGGTAGTTGTGGTCAGGGCTCAGACCTACAGGTAGTTGTGGTCAGGGCTCAGACCTACAGGTAGTTGTGGTCAGGGCTCAGACCTACAGGTAGTTGTGGTCAGGGCTCAGACCTACAGGTAGTTGTGGTCAGGGCTCAGACCTACAGGTAGTTGTGGTCAGGGCTCAGACCTACAGGTAGTTGTGGTCAGGGCTCAGACCTACAGGTAGTTGTGGTCAGGGCTCAGACCTACAGGTAGTTGTGGTCAGGGCTCAGACCTACAGGTAGTTGTGGTCAGGGCTCAGACCTACAGGTAGTTGTGGTCAGGGCTCAGACCTACAGGTAGTTGTGGTCAGGGCTCAGACCTACAGGTAGTTGTGGTCAGGGCTCAGACCTACAGGTAGTTGTGGTCAGGGCTCAGACCTACAGGTAGTTGTGGTCAGGGCTCAGACCTACAGGTAGTTGTGGTCAGGGCTCAGACCTACAGGTAGTTGTGGTCAGGGCTCAGACCTACAGGTAGTTGTGGTCAGGGCTCAGACCTACAGGTAGTTGTGGTCAGGGCTCAGACCTACAGGTAGTTGTGGTCAGGGCTCAGACCTACAGGTAGTTGTGGTCAGGGCTCAGACCTACAGGTAGTTGTGGTCAGGGCTCAGACCTACAGGTAGTTGTGGTCAGGGCTCAGACCTACAGGTAGTTGTGGTCAGGGCTCAGACCTACAGGTAGTTGTGGTCAGGGCTCAGACCTACAGGTAGTTGTGGTCAGGGCTCAGACCTACAGGTAGTTGTTGTCAGGGCTCAGACCTACAGGTAGTTGTGGTCAGGGCTCAGACCTACAGGTAGTTGTGGTCAGGGCTCAGACCTACAGGTAGTTGTGGTCAGGGCTCAGACCTACAGGTAGTTGTTGTCAGGGCTCAGACCTACAGGTAGTTGTTGTCAGGGCTCAGACCTACAGGTAGTTGTTGTCAGGGCTCAGACCTACAGGTAGTTGTGGTCAGGGCTCAGACCTACAGGTAGTTGTGGTCAGGGCTGCATATCTGAGAGTTTCCTTTCCCTTTTGAGTGTGTGTGTGTGTGTGTGCCTTCATGTATGCGCGTGTACAAACCATTTGTTCCTGTGTACATACCTTAATTTGTTTCTCTGTGTGTGTGTGTGTGTGTGTGTGTGTGTGTGTGTGTGTGTGTACACATTGGCAGTGTGTGTGTTAGCGGAGTCGAAGGAGATCCAGGAGCTGCTGAAGAACGATGAAATAGAGGTCCAGACCATCGCTGAGGTCCAGCCCATCAGGGTCATGCCTGCTCGCATCCTCAGCCATGTCTACGTCAAACTGGGTACAGTTACAACTACTTAGAAAGGATTCGTTGAGCATTCATAAAGCCTTCATAAGAACTACATAGCTAATGACTTGTTTCACAGGAAACTGCAAGAAGTTGAATCTGAGCGGGAGGCCATACAGGCACATTGGAGTTCTGGGAACCTCGAAATTCTACGAGATCCGGAACCGTACCTACACATTCACCCCTCAGGTGACATTATTACCTTAAGACAGTAGAGGTCCTATCTCCCTAAATGCTCTTGTTTGTTAAATCCTAATCTAGCACACCTAGGGCTGTATCCACAAAGCAGGAATCTGGTTAAAACATGTTTTAAGACTTTAAAAAAAATACTCCCAGCTCAAAGTAGGTTTTAGGATGATGTTAAGCTACTGCCCAGACAAACTCTGAGCCAGGAGTAAAATCAAGTCATGAAAGTTGATCTATCTCAGCTGGTAATCACAACAATCAAAAGTATGGACACACCTACTCATTCAAGGGTTTGTCTTTATTTGTACTATTTTCTACATTGTAGAATAATAGTGAAGACATCAAAACTATAAAATGTGGAATCATGTAGTAACCAAAAAAGTGTTAAACAAATCTAAATATATTTTATATTTGAAATTCTTCAAAGTAGCCACCCTTTGCCATAATGACAGCTTTGAACAGTCTTGGCATTCTCTCAACCAGCTTCACCTGGAATGCTTTTCCAACATTCTTGAAGGAGTTCCCACATATGCTGAGCACTTGTTGGCTGCTTTCCCTTCATTATGCGGTCCAACTCATCCCAATCCATCTCTATTGGGTTGAGGTCGGGTGACCTCAGTGTATATATATTTGGATACGGCCCCTGATTCTACTAATTATCTGCTCATCAAGACCTTGATTAGCTGAATCAGGTGTGTTTGTGTAGGGCTGAATCAGGCATGTTTGTGTAGGGCTGAATCAGGTGTGTTTGTGTAGGGCTGAATCAGGTGTGTTTGTGTAGGGCTGAATCAGGCATGTTTGTGTAGGGCTGAATCAAGTGTGTTTGTGTAGGGCTGAATCAGGCATGTTTGTGTAGGGCTGAATCAGGTGTGTTTGTGTAGGGCTGAATCAGGTGTGTTTGTGTAGGGCTGAATCAAGTGTGTTTGTGTAGGGCTGAATCAGGCATGTTTGTGTAGGGCTGAATCAAGTGTGTTTGTGTAGGACTGAATCAAGTGTGTTTGTGTAGGGCTGAATCAAGTGTGTTTGTGTAGGGCTGAATCAGGCATGTTTGTGTAGGGCTGAATCAGGTGTGTTTGTGTAGGGCTGATTCAGGTGTGTTTGTGTAGGGCTGAATCAGGTGTGTTTGTGTAGGACTGAATCAGGTGTATTTATGTAGGACTGAATCAAGTGTGTTTGTGTAGGACTGAATCAGGTGTGTTTGGGCTGGAGCAGTAGTGTTGGCCATCTCTCTCCTTTAGTTCCTGGACCAGCATCACTTCTACCTGACTCTGGACAACCATCTCACTGTCTCTCCTCTCCTTTAGTTCCTGGACCAGCATCACTTCTACCTGGCTCTGGACAACCATCTCACTGTCTCTCCTCTCCTTTAGTTCCTGGACCAGCATCACTTCTACCTGGCTCTGGACAACCAGATGATAGTGGAGATGCTAAGGACGGAGCTGTCCTATCTCTCCTCCTCCTGGAGGATGACCGGACGCCCTACCCTGACCTTCCCCATCACACACAGCATGCTGGGTAAATACCCTCACCTTCCCCGTCACACACAGCATGCAGAGTAAATACCCTCACCTTCCCCGTCACACACAGCATGCTGGGTAAATACCTTCCCCATCACACACAGCATGCTGGGTAAATACCTTCCCCTTCCCCATCACACACAGCATGCTGGGTAAATACCCTCACCTTCCCCGTCACACACAGCATGCTGGGTAAATAACTACTCCTTCCCCATCACACACAGCATGCTGGCTAAATACCCTCCCCTTCCCCATCACACACAGCATGCAGAGTAAATAACTACACCTTCCCCATCACACACAGAATGCTGGGTAAATACCCCTCCCATTCCCCATCACACACAGCATGCTGGGTAATCATTCTGTGTTGTTTGTGTGACTTCTGGACTAAACATTTATTTAAATGGGAATTCAAGGATTAATCTGTGTCCAGGAAACTGACTCTTGCTGGGAAACTACATTCTGTATGGGACAAACAAGGTTTATTGATTGGTTGGTTCATTGATCATGTTTCCCTTGTTGTTTCCAGTGGATGATGGTGAGAGCATCGACCCGTGTATTCTGTCCACTCTGAGGAAGCTGCACGATGGATACTTTGGAGGGGCAAGGTCAGACTGACTCTTCTTCCATTTCTAAGGTCACTCATCTTAAGAGAGATCTCTGGATATTTACAGAAGGAAATGCTAGGCTCCACTATTTATGTCACTACATCACCTGGTTGTGACAGTTCCAGTGATGTCCTATATGGTTCCATTCCATCTTGTGTGTTTTTTTGCAGGGTTCAGATGGCAAACATCTCCAGCTTCCAGACTACCTCGTTCCACACAGAGCTCAGCTTCCTCGACGGAGACACCGATGACGACCTGCTGGAGAATGAAGAAGATGAGGAAGACGAAGAAGAAAGTTATGTCCCCTCAGGTACGTCAGCCGTGGTGTGCTGTGTGTGTTTACGTCTGTATAGGTCATTGGTGTGTGTTTGTATTTGTGTTTGTGTTTATGTCTGTATAGGTCATTGGTGTGTGTTTGTGTGTGTGTTTATGTCTGTATAGGTCATTGGTGTGTGTTTGTGTGTGTGTTTATGTCTGTATAGGTCATTGGTGTGTGTTTGTATTTGTGTTTGTGTTTATGTCTGTATAGGTCATTGGTGTGTGTGTGTGTTTATGTCTGTATAGGTCATTGGTGTGTGTGTGTGTGTGTGTGTGTGTGTGTGTGTGTGTGTGTTTATGTCTGTATAGGTCATTGGTGTGTGTGTGTGTTTGCGTGTTTGTTTGTGTGTTTGTGTGTTTGTGCTTGCGGTATGTAATATCATATTGCTGAGTCTACATTTAACTCCCGCCCCCCCTCCAGGCAGCTCCAAGGACATGTTTGACCACTACCTCAGCCAGCTGATGCAGAGCACAGCCACCAAGTGTCATCTCCCTCCCATCCAGAGGGGGCAGCACCACGTGTTTAGTGCTGAACACACCACCAGAGACATCCTCTCCTTCATGGCCCAGGTCCAAGGCCTCAACATGCCCAGTAAGTTATCATCACATTTACTGTTTGTTTATTCACCAAGTGTTAGGTTTAGGGTTATGTATGGGACTCTGTAGGTTACTACACTCTGTAGGTTACTACTGTATGTATGGGACTCTGTAGGTTACTACACTCTGTAGGTTTCTACTGTATGGTTGGGACTCTGTAGGTTACTACACTCTGTAGGTTTCTACTGTATGGTTGGGACTCTGTAGGTTTCTACACTCTGTAGGTTTCTACACTCTGTAGGTTTCTACTGTATGGTTGGGACTCTGTAGGTTACTACACTCTGTAGGTTTCTACACTCTGTAGGTTTCTACTGTATGGTTGGGACTCTGTAGGTTACTACACTCTGTAGGTTTCTACTGTATGGTTGGGACTCTGTAGGTTTCTACTGTATGGTTGGGACTCTGTAGGTTTCTACTGTATGGTTGGGACTCTGTAGGTTACTACACTCTGTAGGTTTCTACTGTATGGTTGGGACTCTGTAGGTTACTACACTCTGTAGGTTTCTACTGTATGGTTGGGACTCTGTAGGTTTCTACACTCTGTAGGTTTCTACACTCTGTAGGTTTCTACTGTATGGTTGGGACTCTGTAGGTTACTACACTCTGTAGGTTTCTACACTCTGTAGGTTTCTACTGTATGGTTGGGACTCTGTAGGTTACTACACTCTGTAGGTTTCTACTGTATGGTTGGGACTCTGTAGGTTACTACACTCTGTAGGTTTCTACTGTATGGTTGGGACTCTGTTGGTTTCTACTGTATGGTTGGGACTCTGTAGGTTTCTACTGTATGGTTGGGACTCTGTAGGTTTCTACACTCTGTAGGTTTCTACTGTATGGTTGGGACTCTGTTGGTTTCTACTGTATGGGTGGGACTCTGTTGGTTTCTACTGTATGGGTGGGACTCTGTTGGTTTCTACTGTATGGTTGGGACTCTGTAGGTTTCTACACTCTGTAAGTTTCTACTGTATGGTTGGCACTCTGTAGGTTTCTACAGTATGGTTGGGAATCTGTTGGTTTCTACTGTATGGGTGGGACTCTGTAGGTTTCTACTGTATGGTTCGGAGTCTGTTGGTTTCTACTGTATGGGTGGGACTCTGTTGGTTTCTACTGTATGGTTGGGACTCTGTAGGTTTCTACTGTATGGTTGGGACTCTGTTGGTTTCTACTGTATGGGTGGGACTCTGTTGGTTTCTACTGTATGGGTGGGACTCTGTTGGTTTCTACTGTATGGTTGGGACTCTGTAGGTTTCTACACTCTGTAGGTTTCTACTGTATGGTTGGGACTCTGTAGGTTTCTACAGTATGGTTGGGAATCTGTTGGTTTCTACTGTATGGGTGGGACTCTGTAGGTTTCTACTGTATGGTTCGGAGTCTGTTGGTTTCTACTGTATGGGTGGGACTCTATTGGTTTCTACTGTATGGTTGGGACTCTGTAGGTTTCTACTGTATGGTTGGGACTCTGTAGGTTTCTACTGTATGGTTGGGACTCTGTAGGTTTCTACTGTATGGTTCGGAGTCTGTTGGTTTCTACTGTATGGGTGGGACTCTGTAGGTTTCTACTGTATGGTTGGGACTCTGTAGGTTTCTACAGTATGGTTGGGAATCTGTTGGTTTCTACTGTATGGGTGGGACTCTGTAGGTTTCTACTGTATGGTTCGGAGTCTGTTGGTTTCTACTGTATGGGTGGGACTCTGTTGGTTTCTACTGTATGGTTGGGACTCTGTAGGTTTCTACTGTATGGTTGGGACTCTGTTGGTTTCTACTGTATGGGTGGGACTCTGTTGGTTTCTACTGTATGGTTGGGACTCTGTAGGTTTCTACTGTATGGTTGGGACTCTGTTGGTTTCTACTGTATGGGTGGGACTCTGTTGGTTTCTACTGTATGGGTGGGACTCTGTTGGTTTCTACTGTATGGTTGGGACTCTGTAGGTTTCTACTGTATGGTTGGGACTCTGTTGGTTTCTACTGTATGGGTGGGACTCTGTTGGTTTCTACTGTATGGGTGGGACTCTGTTGGTTTCTACTGTATGGTTGGGACTCTGTAGGTTTCTACACTCTGTAGGTTTCTACTGTATGGTTGGGACTCTGTAGGTTTCTACAGTATGGTTGGGAATCTGTTGGTTTCTACTGTATGGGTGGGACTCTGTAGGTTTCTACTGTATGGTTCGGAATCTGTTGGTTTCTACTGTATGGGTGGGACTCTGTTGGTTTCTACTGTATGGTTGGGACTCTGTAGGTTTCTACTGTATGGTTGGGACTCTGTAGGTTTCTACACTCTGTAGGTTTCTACTGTATGGTTGGGACTCTGTAGGTTTCTACACTCTGTAGGTTTCTACACTCTGTAGGTTTCTACTGTATGGTTGGGACTCTGTAGGTTACTACACTCTGTAGGTTTCTACACTCTGTAGGTTTCTACTGTATGGTTGGGACTCTGTAGGTTACTACACTCTGTAGGTTTCTACTGTATGGTTGGGACTCTGTAGGTTTCTACTGTATGGTTGGGACTCTGTAGGTTTCTACTGTATGGTTGGGACTCTGTAGGTTACTACACTCTGTAGGTTTCTACTGTATGGTTGGGACTCTGTAGGTTACTACACTCTGTAGGTTTCTACTGTATGGTTGGGACTCTGTAGGTTTCTACACTCTGTAGGTTTCTACACTCTGTAGGTTTCTACTGTATGGTTGGGACTCTGTAGGTTACTACACTCTGTAGGTTTCTACACTCTGTAGGTTTCTACTGTATGGTTGGGACTCTGTAGGTTACTACACTCTGTAGGTTTCTACTGTATGGTTGGGACTCTGTAGGTTACTACACTCTGTAGGTTTCTACTGTATGGTTGGGACTCTGTTGGTTTCTACTGTATGGTTGGGACTCTGTAGGTTTCTACTGTATGGTTGGGACTCTGTAGGTTTCTACACTCTGTAGGTTTCTACTGTATGGTTGGGACTCTGTTGGTTTCTACTGTATGGGTGGGACTCTGTTGGTTTCTACTGTATGGGTGGGACTCTGTTGGTTTCTACTGTATGGTTGGGACTCTGTAGGTTTCTACACTCTGTAGGTTTCTACTGTATGGTTGGCACTCTGTAGGTTTCTACAGTATGGTTGGGAATCTGTTGGTTTCTACTGTATGGGTGGGACTCTGTAGGTTTCTACTGTATGGTTCGGAGTCTGTTGGTTTCTACTGTATGGGTGGGACTCTGTTGGTTTCTACTGTATGGTTGGGACTCTGTAGGTTTCTACTGTATGGTTGGGACTCTGTTGGTTTCTACTGTATGGGTGGGACTCTGTTGGTTTCTACTGTATGGGTGGGACTCTGTTGGTTTCTACTGTATGGTTGGGACTCTGTAGGTTTCTACACTCTGTAGGTTTCTACTGTATGGTTGGGACTCTGTAGGTTTCTACAGTATGGTTGGGAATCTGTTGGTTTCTACTGTATGGGTGGGACTCTGTAGGTTTCTACTGTATGGTTCGGAGTCTGTTGGTTTCTACTGTATGGGTGGGACTCTATTGGTTTCTACTGTATGGTTGGGACTCTGTAGGTTTCTACTGTATGGTTGGGACTCTGTAGGTTTCTACTGTATGGTTGGGACTCTGTAGGTTTCTACTGTATGGTTCGGAGTCTGTTGGTTTCTACTGTATGGGTGGGACTCTGTAGGTTTCTACTGTATGGTTGGGACTCTGTAGGTTTCTACAGTATGGTTGGGAATCTGTTGGTTTCTACTGTATGGGTGGGACTCTGTAGGTTTCTACTGTATGGTTCGGAGTCTGTTGGTTTCTACTGTATGGGTGGGACTCTGTTGGTTTCTACTGTATGGTTGGGACTCTGTAGGTTTCTACTGTATGGTTGGGACTCTGTTGGTTTCTACTGTATGGGTGGGACTCTGTTGGTTTCTACTGTATGGTTGGGACTCTGTAGGTTTCTACTGTATGGTTGGGACTCTGTTGGTTTCTACTGTATGGGTGGGACTCTGTTGGTTTCTACTGTATGGGTGGGACTCTGTTGGTTTCTACTGTATGGTTGGGACTCTGTAGGTTTCTACTGTATGGTTGGGACTCTGTTGGTTTCTACTGTATGGGTGGGACTCTGTTGGTTTCTACTGTATGGGTGGGACTCTGTTGGTTTCTACTGTATGGTTGGGACTCTGTAGGTTTCTACACTCTGTAGGTTTCTACTGTATGGTTGGGACTCTGTAGGTTTCTACACTCTGTAGGTTTCTACTGTATGGTTGGGACTCTGTAGGTTACTACACTCTGTAGGTTTCTACACTCTGTAGGTTTCTACTGTATGGTTGGGACTCTGTAGGTTACTACACTCTGTAGGTTTCTACTGTATGGTTGGGACTCTGTAGGTTTCTACTGTATGGTTGGGACTCTGTAGGTTTCTACTGTATGGTTGGGACTCTGTAGGTTACTACACTCTGTAGGTTTCTACTGTATGGTTGGGACTCTGTAGGTTACTACACTCTGTAGGTTTCTACTGTATGGTTGGGACTCTGTAGGTTTCTACACTCTGTAGGTTTCTACACTCTGTAGGTTTCTACTGTATGGTTGGGACTCTGTAGGTTACTACACTCTGTAGGTTTTCTACACTCTGTAGGTTTCTACTGTATGGTTGGGACTCTGTAGGTTACTACACTCTGTAGGTTTCTACTGTATGGTTGGGACTCTGTAGGTTACTACACTCTGTAGGTTTCTACTGTATGGTTGGGACTCTGTTGGTTTCTACTGTATGGTTGGGACTCTGTAGGTTTCTACTGTATGGTTGGGACTCTGTAGGTTTCTACACTCTGTAGGTTTCTACTGTATGGTTGGGACTCTGTTGGTTTCTACTGTATGGGTGGGACTCTGTTGGTTTCTACTGTATGGGTGGGACTCTGTTGGTTTCTACTGTATGGTTGGGACTCTGTAGGTTTCTACACTCTGTAGGTTTCTACTGTATGGTTGGCACTCTGTAGGTTACTACACTCTGTAGGTTTCTACTGTATGGTTGGGACTCTGTAGGTTTCTACACTCTGTAGGTTTCTACACTCTGTAGGTTTCTACTGTATGGTTGGGACTCTGTAGGTTACTACACTCTGTAGGTTTCTACACTCTGTAGGTTTCTACTGTATGGTTGGGACTCTGTAGGTTACTACACTCTGTAGGTTTCTACTGTATGGTTGGGACTCTGTAGGTTACTACACTCTGTAGGTTTCTACTGTATGGTTGGGACTCTGTTGGTTTCTACTGTATGGTTGGGACTCTGTAGGTTTCTACTGTATGGTTGGGACTCTGTAGGTTTCTACACTCTGTAGGTTTCTACTGTATGGTTGGGACTCTGTTGGTTTCTACTGTATGGGTGGGACTCTGTTGGTTTCTACTGTATGGGTGGGACTCTGTTGGTTTCTACTGTATGGTTGGGACTCTGTAGGTTTCTACACTCTGTAGGTTTCTACTGTATGGTTGGCACTCTGTAGGTTTCTACAGTATGGTTGGGAATCTGTTGGTTTCTACTGTATGGGTGGGACTCTGTAGGTTTCTACTGTATGGTTCGGAGTCTGTTGGTTTCTACTGTATGGGTGGGACTCTGTTGGTTTCTACTGTATGGTTGGGACTCTGTAGGTTTCTACTGTATGGTTGGGACTCTGTTGGTTTCTACTGTATGGGTGGGACTCTGTTGGTTTCTACTGTATGGGTGGGACTCTGTTGGTTTCTACTGTATGGTTGGGACTCTGTAGGTTTCTACACTCTGTAGGTTTCTACTGTATGGTTGGGACTCTGTAGGTTTCTACAGTATGGTTGGGAATCTGTTGGTTTCTACTGTATGGGTGGGACTCTGTAGGTTTCTACTGTATGGTTCGGAGTCTGTTGGTTTCTACTGTATGGGTGGGACTCTATTGGTTTCTACTGTATGGTTGGGACTCTGTAGGTTTCTACTGTATGGTTGGGACTCTGTAGGTTTCTACTGTATGGTTGGGACTCTGTAGGTTTCTACTGTATGGTTCGGAGTCTGTTGGTTTCTACTGTATGGGTGGGACTCTGTAGGTTTCTACTGTATGGTTGGGACTCTGTAGGTTTCTACAGTATGGTTGGGAATCTGTTGGTTTCTACTGTATGGGTGGGACTCTGTAGGTTTCTACTGTATGGTTCGGAGTCTGTTGGTTTCTACTGTATGGGTGGGACTCTGTTGGTTTCTACTGTATGGTTGGGACTCTGTAGGTTTCTACTGTATGGTTGGGACTCTGTTGGTTTCTACTGTATGGGTGGGACTCTGTTGGTTTCTACTGTATGGTTGGGACTCTGTAGGTTTCTACTGTATGGTTGGGACTCTGTTGGTTTCTACTGTATGGGTGGGACTCTGTTGGTTTCTACTGTATGGGTGGGACTCTGTTGGTTTCTACTGTATGGTTGGGACTCTGTAGGTTTCTACACTCTGTAGGTTTCTACTGTATGGTTGGGACTCTGTAGGTTTCTACACTCTGTAGGTTTCTACTGTATGGTTGGGACTCTGTAGGTTACTACACTCTGTAGGTTTCTACACTCTGTAGGTTTCTACTGTATGGTTGGGACTCTGTAGGTTACTACACTCTGTAGGTTTCTACTGTATGGTTGGGACTCTGTAGGTTTCTACTGTATGGTTGGGACTCTGTAGGTTTCTACTGTATGGTTGGGACTCTGTAGGTTACTACACTCTGTAGGTTTCTACTGTATGGTTGGGACTCTGTAGGTTTCTACACTCTGTAGGTTTCTACACTCTGTAGGTTTCTACTGTATGGTTGGGACTCTGTAGGTTACTACACTCTGTAGGTTTCTACACTCTGTAGGTTTCTACTGTATGGTTGGGACTCTGTAGGTTACTACACTCTGTAGGTTTCTACTGTATGGTTGGGACTCTGTAGGTTACTACACTCTGTAGGTTTCTACTGTATGGTTGGGACTCTGTTGGTTTCTACTGTATGGTTGGGACTCTGTAGGTTTCTACTGTATGGTTGGGACTCTGTAGGTTTCTACACTCTGTAGGTTTCTACTGTATGGTTGGGACTCTGTTGGTTTCTACTGTATGGGTGGGACTCTGTTGGTTTCTACTGTATGGGTGGGACTCTGTTGGTTTCTACTGTATGGTTGGGACTCTGTAGGTTTCTACACTCTGTAGGTTTCTACTGTATGGTTGGCACTCTGTAGGTTTCTACAGTATGGTTGGGAATCTGTTGGTTTCTACTGTATGGGTGGGACTCTGTAGGTTTCTACTGTATGGTTCGGAGTCTGTTGGTTTCTACTGTATGGGTGGGACTCTGTTGGTTTCTACTGTATGGTTGGGACTCTGTAGGTTTCTACTGTATGGTTGGGACTCTGTTGGTTTCTACTGTATGGGTGGGACTCTGTTGGTTTCTACTGTATGGGTGGGACTCTGTTGGTTTCTACTGTATGGTTGGGACTCTGTAGGTTTCTACACTCTGTAGGTTTCTACTGTATGGTTGGGACTCTGTAGGTTTCTACAGTATGGTTGGGAATCTGTTGGTTTCTACTGTATGGGTGGGACTCTGTAGGTTTCTACTGTATGGTTCGGAGTCTGTTGGTTTCTACTGTATGGGTGGGACTCTATTGGTTTCTACTGTATGGTTGGGACTCTGTAGGTTTCTACTGTATGGTTGGGACTCTGTAGGTTTCTACTGTATGGTTGGGACTCTGTAGGTTTCTACTGTATGGTTCGGAGTCTGTTGGTTTCTACTGTATGGGTGGGACTCTGTAGGTTTCTACTGTATGGTTGGGACTCTGTAGGTTTCTACAGTATGGTTGGGAATCTGTTGGTTTCTACTGTATGGGTGGGACTCTGTAGGTTTCTACTGTATGGTTCGGAGTCTGTTGGTTTCTACTGTATGGGTGGGACTCTGTTGGTTTCTACTGTATGGTTGGGACTCTGTAGGTTTCTACTGTATGGTTGGGACTCTGTTGGTTTCTACTGTATGGGTGGGACTCTGTTGGTTTCTACTGTATGGTTGGGACTCTGTAGGTTTCTACTGTATGGTTGGGACTCTGTTGGTTTCTACTGTATGGGTGGGACTCTGTTGGTTTCTACTGTATGGGTGGGACTCTGTTGGTTTCTACTGTATGGTTGGGACTCTGTAGGTTTCTACTGTATGGTTGGGACTCTGTTGGTTTCTACTGTATGGGTGGGACTCTGTTGGTTTCTACTGTATGGGTGGGACTCTGTTGGTTTCTACTGTATGGTTGGGACTCTGTAGGTTTCTACACTCTGTAGGTTTCTACTGTATGG
This sequence comes from Oncorhynchus kisutch, assembly GCF_002021735.2. Classification (NCBI taxonomy): domain Eukaryota; kingdom Metazoa; phylum Chordata; class Actinopteri; order Salmoniformes; family Salmonidae; genus Oncorhynchus; species Oncorhynchus kisutch. The sequence continues at coordinate 30,209 of NW_022262685.1, read as the reverse complement.
TTGGGACTCTGTAGGTTTCTACAGTATGGTTGGGAATCTGTTGGTTTCTACTGTATGGGTGGGACTCTGTAGGTTTCTACTGTATGGTTCGGAATCTGTTGGTTTCTACTGTATGGGTGGGACTCTGTTGGTTTCTACTGTATGGTTGGGACTCTGTAGGTTTCTACTGTATGGTTGGGACTCTGTAGGTTTCTACACTCTGTAGGTTTCTACTGTATGGTTGGGACTCTGTAGGTTTCTACTGTATGCTTGGGACTCTGTAGGTTTCTACTGTATGGTTGGGACTCTGTAGGTTTCTACTGTATGGGTGGGACTCTGTAGGTTTCTACTGTATGGTTGGGACTCTGTAGGTTTCTACAGTATGGTTGGGAATCTGTTGGTTTCTACTGTATGGGTGGGACTCTGTAGGTTTCTACTGTATGGTTCGGAATCTGTTGGTTTCTACTGTATGGGTGGGACTCTGTTGGTTTCTACTGTATGGTTGGGACTCTGTAGGTTTCTACTGTATGGTTGGGACTCTGTAGGTTTCTACACTCTGTAGGTTTCTACTGTATGGTTGGGACTCTGTAGGTTTCTACTGTATGCTTGGGACTCTGTAGGTTTCTACTGTATGGTTGGGACTCTGTAGGTTTCTACTGTATGGGTGGGACTCTGTAGGTTTCTACTGTATGGTTGGGACTCTGTAGGTTTCTACTGTATGGTTGGGACTCTGTAGGTTTCTACTGTATGGTTGGGACTCTGTTGGTTTCTACTGTATGGTTGGGACTCTGTTGGTTTCTACTGTATGGGTGGGACTCTGTTGGTTTCTACTGTATGGGTGGGACTCTGTTGGTTTCTACTGTATGGTTGGGACTCTGTAGGTTTCTACACTCTGTAGGTTTCTACTGTATGGTTGGGACTCTGTAGGTTTCTACAGTATGGTTGGGAATCTGTTGGTTTCTACTGTATGGGTGGGACTCTGTAGGTTTCTACTGTATGGTTCGGAGTCTGTTGGTTTCTACTGTATGGGTGGGACTCTGTTGGTTTCTACTGTATGGTTGGGACTCTGTAGGTTTCTACTGTATGGTTGGGACTCTGTAGGTTTCTACACTCTGTAGGTTTCTACTGTATGGTTTGGACTCTGTAGGTTTCTACTGTATGCTTGGGACTCTGTAGGTTTCTACTGTATGGTTGGGACTCTGTAGGTTTCTACTGTATGGGTGGGACTCTGTAGGTTTCTACTGTATGGTTGGGACTCTGTAGGTTTCTACTGTATGGTTGGGACTCTGTAGGTTTCTACTGTATGGTTGGGACTCTGTTGGTTTATACTGTATGGTTGGGACTCTGTAGGTTTCTACTGTATGGTTGGGACTCTGTAGGTTTCTACACTCTGTAGGTTTCTACTGTATGGTTGGGAGTCTGTTGGTTTCTACTGTATGGGTGGGACTCTGTTGGTTTCTACTGTATGGGTGGGACTCTGTAGGTTTCTACTGTATGGTTGGGACTCTGTAGGTTTCTACACTCTGTAGGTTTCTACTGTATGGTTGGGACTCTGTAGGTTTCTACTGTATGGTTGGGACTCTGTAGGTTTCTACTGTATGGGTGGGACTCTGTAGGTTTCTACTGTATGGTTGGGACTCTGTAGGTTTCTACTGTATGGTTGGGACTCTGTTGGTTTCTACTGTATGGGTGGGACTCTGTTGGTTTCTACTGTATGGGTGGGACTCTGTTGGTTTCTACTGTATGGTTGGGACTCTGTAGGTTTCTACACTCTGTAGGTTTCTACTGTATGGTTGGGACTCTGTAGGTTTCTACAGTATGGTTGGGAATCTGTTGGTTTCTACTGTATGGGTGGGACTCTGTAGGTTTCTACTGTATGGTTCGGAATCTGTTGGTTTCTACTGTATGGGTGGGACTCTGTTGGTTTCTACTGTATGGTTGGGACTCTGTAGGTTTCTACTGTATGGTTGGGACTCTGTAGGTTTCTACACTCTGTAGGTTTCTACTGTATGGTTGGGACTCTGTAGGTTTCTACTGTATGCTTGGGACTCTGTAGGTTTCTACTGTATGGTTGGGACTCTGTAGGTTTCTACTGTATGGGTGGGACTCTGTAGGTTTCTACTGTATGGTTGGGACTCTGTAGGTTTCTACAGTATGGTTGGGAATCTGTTGGTTTCTACTGTATGGGTGGGACTCTGTAGGTTTCTACTGTATGGTTCGGAATCTGTTGGTTTCTACTGTATGGGTGGGACTCTGTTGGTTTCTACTGTATGGTTGGGACTCTGTAGGTTTCTACTGTATGGTTGGGACTCTGTAGGTTTCTACACTCTGTAGGTTTCTACTGTATGGTTGGGACTCTGTAGGTTTCTACTGTATGCTTGGGACTCTGTAGGTTTCTACTGTATGGTTGGGACTCTGTAGGTTTCTACTGTATGGGTGGGACTCTGTAGGTTTCTACTGTATGGTTGGGACTCTGTAGGTTTCTACTGTATGGTTGGGACTCTGTAGGTTTCTACTGTATGGTTGGGACTCTGTTGGTTTCTACTGTATGGTTGGGACTCTGTTGGTTTCTACTGTATGGGTGGGACTCTGTTGGTTTCTACTGTATGGGTGGGACTCTGTTGGTTTCTACTGTATGGTTGGGACTCTGTAGGTTTCTACACTCTGTAGGTTTCTACTGTATGGTTGGGACTCTGTAGGTTTCTACAGTATGGTTGGGAATCTGTTGGTTTCTACTGTATGGGTGGGACTCTGTAGGTTTCTACTGTATGGTTCGGAGTCTGTTGGTTTCTACTGTATGGGTGGGACTCTGTTGGTTTCTACTGTATGGTTGGGACTCTGTAGGTTTCTACTGTATGGTTGGGACTCTGTAGGTTTCTACACTCTGTAGGTTTCTACTGTATGGTTTGGACTCTGTAGGTTTCTACTGTATGCTTGGGACTCTGTAGGTTTCTACTGTATGGTTGGGACTCTGTAGGTTTCTACTGTATGGGTGGGACTCTGTAGGTTTCTACTGTATGGTTGGGACTCTGTAGGTTTCTACTGTATGGTTGGGACTCTGTAGGTTTCTACTGTATGGTTGGGACTCTGTTGGTTTATACTGTATGGTTGGGACTCTGTAGGTTTCTACTGTATGGTTGGGACTCTGTAGGTTTCTACACTCTGTAGGTTTCTACTGTATGGTTGGGAGTCTGTTGGTTTCTACTGTATGGGTGGGACTCTGTTGGTTTCTACTGTATGGGTGGGACTCTGTAGGTTTCTACTGTATGGTTGGGACTCTGTAGGTTTCTACACTCTGTAGGTTTCTACTGTATGGTTGGGACTCTGTAGGTTTCTACTGTATGGTTGGGACTCTGTAGGTTTCTACTGTATGGGTGGGACTCTGTAGGTTTCTACTGTATGGTTGGGACTCTGTAGGTTTCTACTGTATGGTTGGGACTCTGTAGGTTTCTACTGTATGGTTGGGACTCTGTAGGTTTCTACTGTATGGGTGGGACTCTGTAGGTTTCTACTGTATGGTTGGGACTCTGTAGGTTTCTACTGTATGGGTGGGACTCTGTAGGTTTCTACTGTATGGTTGGGACTCTGTAGGTTTCTACTGTATGGTTGGGACTCTGTAGGTTTCTACTGTATGGTTGGGACTCTGTAGGTTTCTACTGTATGGGTGGGACTCTGTAGGTTTCTACTGTATGGTTGGGACTCTGTAGGTTTCTACTGTATGGTTGGGACTCTGTAGGTTTCTACTGTATGGTTGGGACTCTGTAGGTTTCTACTGTATGGTTGGGACTCTGTAGGTTTCTACTGTATGGTTGGGACTCTGTAGGTTTCTACTGTATGGTTGGGACTCTGTAGGTTTCTACTGTATGGGTGGGACTCTGTAGGTTTCTACTGTATGGTTGGGACTCTGTAGGTTTCTACTGTATGGGTGGGACTCTGTAGGTTTCTACTGTATGGTTGGGACTCTGTAGGTTTCTACTGTATGGTTGGGACTCTGTAGGTTTCTACTGTATGGTTGGGACTCTGTAGGTTTCTACTGTATGGGTGGGACTCTGTAGGTTTCTACTGTATGGTTGGGACTCTGTAGGTTTCTACTGTATGGTTGGGACTCTGTAGGTTTCTACTGTATGGTTGGGACTCTGTAGGTTTCTACTGTATGGTTGGGACTCTGTAGGTTCCTACTGTATGGTTGGGACTCTGTAGGTTTCTACTGTATGGTTGGGACTCTGTAGGTTTCTACTGTATGGGTTGGACTCTGTAGGTTTCTACTGTATGGTTGGGACTCTGTAGGTTTCTACTGTATGGGTGGGACTCTGTAGGTTTCTACTGTATGGTTGGGACTCTGTAGGTTTCTACTGTATGGTTGGGACTCTGTAGGTTTCTACTGTATGGTTGGGACTCTGTAGGTTTCTACTGTATGGGTGGGACTCTGTAGGTTTCTACTGTATGGTTGGGACTCTGTAGGTTTCTACTGTATGGTTGGGACTCTGTAGGTTTCTACTGTATGGTTGGGACTCTGTAGGTTTCTACTGTATGGTTGGGACTCTGTAGGTTTCTACTGTATGGTTGGGACTCTGTAGGCCTCTACTGTATGGTACTCTGTAGATATGTGGTAGTAGATATGTGGGAGTAGAGTAGGGGCCTGAGGACACACACTTAATATGTTGTGAAATCTGTTATAAAATCTGTTGTGAAATCTGTTTGTATTGTAATGTTTTAACTACCTTAATTTAGCTGGACCCCAGAAAGAGTAGCTGCTGCCTTGGCAGGAAGTCATGGGGATCCATAATAAACCCCAGAAAGAGTAGCTGCTGCCTTGGCAGGAAGTAATGGGGATCCATAATAAACCCCAGAAAGAGTAGCTGCTGCCTTGGCAGGAAGTAATGGGGATCCATAATAAACCCCAGAAAGAGTAGCTGCTGCCTTGGCAGGAAGTCATGGGGATCCATAATAAACCCCAGAAACAGTAGCTGCTGCCTTGGCAGGAAGTCATGGGGATCCATAATAAACCCCAGAAACAGTAGCTGCTGCCTTGGCAGGAAGTCATGGGGATCCATAATAAACCCCAGAAAGAGTAGCTGCTGCCTTGGCAGGAAGTCATGGGGATCCATAATAAACCCCAGAAAGAGTAGCTGCTGCCTTGGCAGGAAGTCATGGGGATCCATAATAAACCCCAGAAAGAGTAGCTGCTGCCTTGGCAGGAAGTCATGGGGATCCATAATAAACCCCAGAAACAGTAGCTGCTGCCTTGGCAGGAAGTCATGGGGATCCATAATAAACCCCAGAAACAGTAGCTGCTGCCTTGGCAGGAAGTCATGGGGATACATAATAAACCCCAGAAAGAGTAGCTGCTGCCTTGGCAGGAAGTCATGGGGATCCATAATAAACCCCAGAAAGAGTAGCTGCTGCCTTGGCAGGAAGTCATGGGGATCCATAATAAATACAGATACTGTATGGTGAGTGTTGTTTCTTCCAGAGGCCTCCATGTATCTTCCCATGACTCCCATCATGAACAAGCACCGTAAATCCCTCAACCTACTGCACGTGTCCCAGCTCACACCGCTCCATCCACACCACCACCACACGCCACATCAACAACAGCCCAAGGTCAGTTCATCTACGACAACAACCCACCACACGCCACATCAACAACAGCCCAAGGTCAGTTCATCTACGACAACAACCCACCACACGCCACATCAACAACAGCCCAAGGTCAGTTCGTCTACGACAACAACCCACCACACACCACATCAACAACAGCCCAAGGTCAGTTCGTCTACGACAACAACCCACCACACGCCACATCAACAACAGCCCAAGGTCAGTTCATCTACGCCAACAACCCACCACACACCACATCAACAACAGCCCAAGGTCAGTTCGTCTACGACAACAACCCACCACACGCCACATCAACAACAGCCCAAGGTCAGTTCATCTACGCCAACAACCCACCACACGCCACATCAACAACAGCCCAAGGTCAGTTCGTCTACGACAACAACCCACCACACACCACATCAACAACAGCCCAAGGTCAGTTCATCTACGCCAACAACCCACCACACACCACATCAACAACAGCCCAAGGTCAGTTTGTCTACGACAACAACCCACCACACACCACATCAACAACAGCCCAAGGTCAGTTCGTCTACGACAACAACCCACCACACGCCACATCAACAACAGCCCAAGGTCAGTTCATCTACGCCAACAACCCACCACACACCACATCAACAACAGCCCAAGGTCAGTTCGTCTACGACAACAACCCACCACACGCCACATCAACAACAGCCCAAGGTCAGTTCATCTACGCCAACAACCCACCACACGCCACATCAACAACAGCCCAAGGTCAGTTCGTCTACGACAACAACCCACCACACACCACATCAACAACAGCCCAAGGTCAGTTCATCTACGCCAACAACCCACCACACACCACATCAACAACAGCCCAAGGTCAGTTTGTCTACGACAACAACCCACCACACACCACATCAACAACAGCCCAAGGTCAGTTCGGCTACGACAACAACCCACCACACACCACATCAACAACAGCCCAAGGTCAGTTCGTCTACGACAACAACCCACCACACACCACATCAACAACAGCCCAAGGACAGTTCATCTACGCCAACAACCCACCACACACCACATCAACAACAGCCCAAGGTCAGTTCATCTACGACAACAACCCACCACACACCACATCAACAACAGCCCAAGGTCAGTTCGTCTACGACAACAACAGACTCCAGTACTGTTTCTCTGGTGCATCTGTGTGTTTGGATCCTCTAATGTGTGTGTGTGTGTGTGTGTGTGTGTGTGTGTGTGTGTGTGTGTGTGTGTGTGTGTGTGTGTGTGTGTGTGTGTGTGTGTGTGTGTGTGTGTGTGTGTGTGTGTGTGCATGCGCACATGTGTGTATTTGTGTGTGTCTGTGTATGTTTACTCTCAGGCCCCCAGTATTGCAGACCTCCACCTGCCGAGAGACTCCCAGGGTAACACAGACTTTGGGTCTCTGGTGAGACAGTTGAAGGAGTGTCCCACACTGCAGGACCAGGCAGACATACTATATATCCTCTGTGTGATGAAAGGTACTGGTTTAGATCAGGGGTGGGCAAACTGTAAACGTCCATTATCATTTCTACACACTCTCTATTTAGTTGTAGGTGTTCAATGTGGCCTGGAGTTTTTAACATTTTTAGACACAAAATAATATTTTTCCACATTTTTTTGTTTTACTCCAACCTCCTGCGGGTCGGATCAAATGGGCCGTATTTTTCCCACCCCTGGATTAGATGGTGTCGGGTTGAATTGAATCTTTGAATTGAATCAAATTTAATTGAATTCTCTACATGTTTAGGTTTAAATGACACTGAATTGACTCCTCAGATTGAATTGAACTGAATGAAATGTAATTCCCTCTAACCTGAAAGGTGCTGATTGGCTGGTGGACGTGGGGGGTCAGGGCGGGGTCAGTGTGAGGTGTCTCCTGGAGGAGCTGTATGCCCAGGCCGGGGCCAACAAGGAGTGGGGTCTGATCAGATACATCTCTGGTATCCTGAGGAAGAGAGTGGAGGTGCTGGCTGAGGCCTGTACAGATCTCATCTCCCACCACAAGCAGCTGACAGTGGGGTTACCACCGGAGCCCAGGGAGAAAGTCATCTCAGCGCCTCTTCCTCCAGAAGAACTCAACTCTCTGATCTATGAGGCCAGTGGGCAGGACATCAGCATCGCTGTGCTCACTCAGGTACAACACATTATAACTGGGATTATATAAGATGCTTCCAGATGCCATTTCCGTCCAAATTCTCTCCCCGACGCGAGTCTAGCTCAACATGGTAAAGCAAACTTTGGTCAGTTTTGTAACAAGTCTCTGCGATGAAGGGAAAGTAACGACTGCTGTATTGTGATAATGCAGGAGATCATGGTGTACCTGGCCATGTACGTCCGCTCCCAGCCGGCTCTGTTTGGGGACATGCTGCGTCTCCGAATCGGACTCATCATGCAGGTGATGGCTACAGAGCTGGCCCGCAGTCTTCACTGCTCAGGTAGGGTTCAGTCTACACTGCTCAGGTAGGGTTCAGTCTACACTACTCAGGTAGGGTTCAGTCTACACTGCTCAGGTAGGGTTCAGTCTATACTGCTCAGGTAGTGTTCAGTCAACACTGCTCAGGTAGGGTTCAGTCTACACTGCTCAGGTAGGGTTCAGTCAACACTGCTCAGGTAGGGTTCAGTCTACACTGCTCAGGTAGGGTTCAGTACCATTCTTAGAATGGTAGAATAATCGGCTGTGTTCCAAAGGCCTCAGTAGACTCACCATCTGAATAGTGCTCTGGTAGTTCTTTCAGGTAGACCTGGTTAGTAGTGACACTACTGTATCTGGATGTTGAGCTGAATGGCCTTTAATGTGGAAGTGCCTGGGGAGTTTTTACAGAGTCTCTCTACTCAGCGTTACAGGCGTCTCTCTCTCTGTCCTCTGCAGGGGAGGAGGCCTCTGAGAGCCTGATGAACTTGAGTCCATCAGACATGAAGAACCTGCTACACCACATCCTCAGTGGGAAGGAGTTTGGGGTGGAGAGGAGCAGTGAGTCTTTCCCAATCCCAAATCAACCCCGACCCCCGACCACTACATAGACCCCTATCCCTAACCCCTACATAGACCCCTAGCCCTGACCCCTACATAGACCCCTAGCCCCGACCCCTACATAGACCCTAGCCCCGACCCCTACATAGACCCCTAGCCCCGACCCCTACATAGACCCCTAGCCCCGACCCCTACATAGACCCCTAGCCCCGTCCCCTACATAGACCCCTAGCCCCGACCCCTACATAGACCCCTACATAGCCCCCTTGCCCCATCCCCTACATAGACCCCTAGCCCCGACCCCTACATAGACCCCTACATAGCCCCCTAGCCCCGACCCCTACATAGACCCTTGCATAGACCCCTACATAGACCCCTACATAGACCCCTAGCCCCGACCCCTACATAGACCCCTACATAGACTTCTAGCCCCGACCCCTACATAGACCCCTACATAGCCTCCTAGCCCCGACCCCTACATAGACCCCTACATAGCCCCCTAGTCCCGACCCCTACATAGACCCCTAGCCCCGACCCCTACATAGACCCCTAGCCCGACCCCTACATAGACCCCTACATAGCCCCCTAGCCCCGACCCCTACATAGACCCCTAGCCCCGACCCCTACATAGACCCCTATCCCCGACCCCTACATAGACCCCTAGCCCGACCCCTACATAGACCCCTACATAGACCCCTAGCCCCTACCCCTACATAGACCCCTACGTAGACCCCTAGCCCCGACCCCTACATAGACCCCTAGCCCCGACCCCTACATAGACCCCTAGCCCCGACCCCTACATCGACTCCTAGCCCCGACCCCTACATAGACCCCTACATAGACCCCTACATAGACACCTAGCCCCGACCCCTACATAGACCTCTAGCCCGACCCCTACATAGACCCCTAGCCCCGACCCCTACATAGACCCCTAACCCCGACCCCTAACCCCGACCCCTACATAGACCCCTACAATGTCCCTAGCCCCGACCACTACATAGACCCCTACATAGACCCCTAGCCCCGACAACTACATAGACCCCTAACCCCGACCCCTACATAGACCCCTACATAGCCCCCTAGCCCCGACTCCTACATAGACCCCTAACATAGACCCCTACATAGCCCCCTACATAGCGCCCTAGCCCTGACCCCTACATAGACCCCTAACATAGACCTCTACATAGACCCCTAGCCCGACCCCTACATAGACCCCTACATAGACCCCTACATAGACCCCTAGCCCGGACCCCTACATAGACCCCTAGCCCGACCCCTACATAGACCCTTACATAGACCCCTACATAGACCCCTACATAGACCACTACATAGACCCCTACATAGACCCCTACATAGCCCCCAAACCCTACATAGGACCCTACATAGACCCCTACATAGAACCCTACATAGACCCCTACATAGACCCCTACATAGCCCCCTACATAGCGCCCTAGCCCCGAGACCTACATAGACCCCTACATAGCCCCCTAGCCCCGACCCCTACATAGACCCCTACATAGCCCCCGAGCCCTACATAGACCCCTACATAGCCCCCTAGCCCCGACCCCTACATAGACCCCTACATAGCCCCCTAGCCCCGACCCCTACATAGCCCCCTATCCCTGACCCCTACATAGACCCCTACATAGCCCCCTAGCCCCGACCCCTACATAGACCCCTACATAGACCCCTAGCCCCGACCACTACATAGCCAGCATTAGTAGTTTCTACAGTATTAATACATTTCCTGATTCTTCTCAAATCTTTGCAGGTGTACTGGTTTCTTTGCAGGTGTACTGGTATCTTTGCAGGTGTACTGGTATCTTTGCAGGTGTACTGGTATCTTTGCAGGTGTACTGGTATCTTTGCAGGTGTACTGGTATCTTTGCAGGTGTAGTATTATTCTATTGAATCAAATGAATTGTTGTGTCTGTCTCCCTTTCTCCTGTGTCAGTGCGTCCTATGCAGTCCTCGGCCACCAGCCCGGCTGTCTCCATCCATGAGCTGGGTCACACTGGGGCCACTAAGACGGAGCGCACCGGCATCCGCAAGCTGAAGCGTGAGATCAAACAGGTATGATCACGTCAGCTGACTATTGCATGTCATGGAGAGTATCTACATCAGGGGTCTCCAACAGGTCCATCACAAGCTACCAGTAACTCCCAGTCTACCCATGAGTAGCTCGCCAAACAATTCTGAAAAAGCATTTATTTTTCAGGTGTTCTACCGCAAACTGTCATAAACAAATCTCACTAGTATTAGACAAGTCAAGCTCCCGGCTACTATCCAATCAAATCCAGGTTGACATTCAATCACCCCTGATGAGCCACAACTGGCTGAAAGCCAAACGGAACACAATATCTGACAATTCATTTCCAACAATATTGCCCCTTTTGTGTCTGTGTGGTGTGGGCTTTTGTAGCCAGTTAGGGATCATAATAACTGTCTTCTGAGGAGACAGAATGACATTCCCCCAAGAAAACAGAATTTGGGAACATACAAAGACTGCCTATTTGAAAGCTAGGAATAAATGTACGTGTATCTTGTGAATTGTTTCATAATTTAAAAGTAGCTCACATGCTAGAAAAGGTTGGAGACCCCTGATTTCCTTTGACCTATAGTATAATCTACAGGTTAGTATAGACCTAATACTCTATAATATAATCTAAAGGTCAGTATAGACCTAATACTCTATAATATAATCTAAAGGTCAGTATAGACCTAATGCTCTATAATATAATCTACAGGTTAGTATAGACCTAATACTCTATAATATAATCTACAGGTCAGTATAGACCTAATACTCTATAATATAATCTACAGGTTAGTATAGACCTAATACTCTATAATATAATCTAAAGGTCAGTATAGACCTAATGCTCTATAATATAATCTAAAGGTCAGTATAGACCTAATACTCTATAATATAATCTAAAGGTCAGTATAGACCTAATACTCTATAATATAATCTAAAGGTCAGTATAGGCCTAATACTCTTTAATATAATCTAAAGGTTAGTATAGACCTAATATTCTATAATATAATCTAAAGGTCAGTATAGACCTAATACTCTATAATATAATCTAAAGGTCAGTATAGACCTAATACTCTATAATATAATCTACAGGTTAGTATAGACCTAATACTCTTTAATATAATCTACAGGTCAGTATAGACCTAATACTCTATAATATAATCTACAGGTCAGTATAGACCTAATACTCTATAATATAATCTACAGGTCAGTATACACCTAATACTCTATAATATAATCTACAGGTCAGTATAGACCTAATACTCTATAATATAATCTACAGGTCAGTATAGACCTAATACTCTATAATATAATCTACAGGTCAGTATAGACCTAATACTCTATAATATAATCTACAGGTCAGTATAGGCCTAATACTCTTTCTGTATGTTTGATTCTAGTTAGAAGACATGACGACAGAATGCTCTTTGTCTATAGTAGTAATAATGCTGTAATGTTGTATGGTTCTGATTGCAGTTGGATGACTCGTCTCGTCCGATCAGCGTGGGTTGAGTTTGTTAGTTAATAGTCATATTGCCTCATCAGCTGTAATCTCCACAGCCAGACCATAATGAAACCAACCATCATAACATGACATGAAGCCACCAGCTGAAAGCCCATTCATACCAGCTGTACTAGAATACAGTCAGTAGTGCCTTACCTCATGCTGAGCTGCTGATCATGTTTGCCTGTTTTCTACATCTTTAACTGTGTCTGGTGTTTTATCATAATCTAAACTGTATTTACAAGGTGTGAGTTTGACTTTCCTTCACGCCGTCATCCCCTCCTTCTGTGTCTCTCCCTCGACGACAACATGACGTCTTCTCCTTGTTGATCCTTTCCAGATGAGTAACAGTGGCTATTCCATCAGCAGCAACGTCACCTCTCCCCGTTCCACGGTAAACCATGAACCATGTCCCCCTCATTGTCCCGTGTTCACTAAACAACACAGACGAGGTTCACTCTGAACGGTTGTCTTTCTTCATTACATTGCCTTATGCTTGCTGTACTAACATGTACTGGCCTGTAGCATGCTGGTGTCGTCATGGTAACATGTACTGGCCTGTAGCATTCTGGTGTTGTCATGGTAACATGTACTGGCCTGTAGCATGCTGGTGTCGTCATGGTAACATGTACTGGCCTGTAGCATGCTGGTGCCGTCATGGTAACATGTACTGGCCTGTAGCATGCTGGTGTCGTCATGGTAACATGTACCGGCCTGTAGCATGCTGGTGTCGTCATGGTAACATGTACTGGCCTGTAGCATGCTGGTGTCGTCACGGTAACATGTACTGGCCCGTAGCATGCTGGTGTCGTCATGGTAACATGTACTGGCCTGTAGCATGCTGGTGCCGTCATGGTAACATGTACTGGCCTGTAGCATGCTGGTGTCGTCATGGTAACATGTACTGGCCTGTAGCATGCTGGTGTCGTCATGGTAACATGTACTGGCCTGTAGCATGCTGGTGTCGTCATGGTAACATGTACCGGCCTGTAGCATGCTGGTGTCGTCATGGTAACATGTACTGGCCTGTAGCATGCTGGTGTCGTCACGGTAACATGTACTGGCCCGTAGCATGCTGGTGTCGTCATGGTAACATGTACTGGCCTGTAGCATGCTGGTGCCGTCATGGTAACATGTACTGGCCTGTAGCATGCTGGCCCATGTTGACTCCTAACCTTTGGGTGGTGGACCATTCTTGATACACACAGGAAACTGTTGAGCGTGAAACACACAGCAGCGTTGCAGTTCTTTACACAAACCGGTGTGCCTGGCACCTACTACCAAACCCCATTCAAAGGCACTTAAATCTTTTGTCTTGCCCATTCACCCTCTGAATGGCACACACACACAACCCATATCTCAAGGCTTAAAATCCTTCTTTGACCTGTCTCCTCCCGTTCATCTGTACTGTGTGTGTGTGTGTGTGTGTGTACACCTCTGCGTGCGTACCGTGTACGTAAATGAACACGTATCTCCCCCTGTAGCGGTGCAGCAGCCCCTCCACCCCCAGTGGTATCCTGTCCCCTGTAGGCCCCGGGGGGTCAGACAGCCACCTGCAGTGGGAGGAGCGGCAGGGCCAGTGGCTGAGGAGGAGACGGCTGGATGGGGCCATCAACAGGGTCCCAATGGGCTTCTACCAGAAGGTGTGGAAGATCCTGCAGAAGTGCCACGGCCTGTCTATAGATGGATACGTGCTGCCTTCCTCCACTACCAGAGAGGTATGTAGTGTCAGTCTGTCTATAGATGGATACATGCTGTCTTCCTCCACTACCAGAGAGGTATGTAGTGTCAGTCTGTCTATAGATGGATACGTGCTGCCTTCCTCCACTACCAGAGAGGTATGTAGTGTCAGTATGTCTATAGATGGATACGTGCTGCCTTCCTCCACTACCAGAGAGGTATGTAGTGTCAGTCTGTCTATAGATGGATACGTGCTGTCTTCCTCCACTACCAGAGAGGTATGTAGTGTCAGTCTGTCTATAGATGGATACGTGCTCCACTACCAGAGAGGTATGTAGTCAAATCAATAGATTGATCAAATGGTATTTATATAGCCCTTTTTACAACTCCATTAATAATGTGCAGTAACCCCCCTAGACCCCCAAACAGCAGCACGGCATCAAAGAACATCTTTCAGTTTTTCACATTTAGAACAAATGTAGCTTCCTATAATAGTAGGAAATAAGATTTCCTTTCAGACACTGTGATTGGCACAGACAGATCCCTTGATGGAGATTCCATCTGTGTCTGGGAAAGCGTTCTGACTCTGACGTCGTGTCCCTGCCTGCCAGATGACAGAAGGCGAGATCAAGTTTGCGGTGCACGTGGAGTCTGTTCTGAACCACGTCCCCCAGCCAGAGTACCGACAGCTGCTGGTGGAGGCTGTGATGGTGCTGACGCTGGTGGCTGACATGGATGTGGACAACATCGGAGGAATCATCCTGATCGACCGCATCGTACACATGGCCAATGACCTCTTCTTACAGGACCAGGTAAGTCTGAGCCGGAACGGCCCATAGGGGAGGAGCCTATTTCCTCTTTCTATAGCGTGATGTACGAGTAACTACACCCTCTGGAACATCTGCAGGCAGAGACGGGTCCCATTTTTAAAGTGTTTGGTTTGACTCGACCGGGGATCGAACCCCCACGCTTCCAATCTCAGGGTGGAAACTATTCCCACAAGGCCACAGAGATGGTCACTAGAAAGTATTGTCCTATAAAGGGTTAATTGTGTAATGGTCACTAGAAAGTAATGTCCTGTAAAGGGTTAATTGTGTAATGGTCCAGTTCAGTGACCTGGATGTTTGTCCTGTATCGTTGCCATATTATCATGTTAACTAGAGTCACGTGTCTCTGCCTGACTCGTCCATATGACTATCATAACATAACATGGTGTCAGAAGTGGGATCCGAGCCCCACGTCTCAGTTTGTAGTAAGACCTATTCTCTAACTATATCATAACATAACATGGTGTCAGAAGTGGGATCCGAGCCCCACGCCTCAGTTTGTAGTAAGACCTATTCTCTAACTATAGACAACATGATCTGTATCTACCTATCAGCCATGTCCTCTATGTTCCAGAGGACCCATGGAGCCAACGAGTACTTCCTGGAGAAGGATCCAGCCACGGGGATATGTCACTTCTTCTATGACAGCGCCCCTAGTGGCAGCTACGGTACCATGACCTACCTCTCCAAGGCTGTGGTCACATACCTACAAGACTTCCTGCCACAGTCTACCTGTCTCATGCAATGAGGTATCAGACTGGGTTTGATGTAGAGCACTCTCCCTGGCCTCGCAGGCAGCTATCAAGAGAGTCTAGTTATGTAATATATTATAGTGTGGAACGAAATACTACTGCCTAGTTCCAATTCTCCCCAAGTGTACACTCGTTCACTCCCATTCAAGGATCATTTAAAATCATTGGATTGAAATCTTGAAGTGAATGAGTGCACACTTCAGAGAGAAGGGGGTGAACTAGACTTAGGTAGGAAGTTGGATGGGGATTGACCTATGACCTATGACTAAGATATTCACAACACACTCTACTCAAAGGAGTTTTTATTGCAGCTAATTGATTGATTATAATCAATAATATAGCAGGTTTAAAATGAAATATATAATTAATTATAATTAAATATATGTTTGTTTTTCATTTTAAGTGTTGGACGACACGCGGTACTAAAATTATTTATAATTTTAACATTTAATATATACGTGTAAATCAGTTGTTTTAAAACAATCTAATATGATATAATGAGTGTATTTGACCTAACCCTCCTCTATTGTATCAGTCTCACCCTGTGTTGTGGGGTTATAAACCTATCCAGAAGTTACTATGTTATCCTGTGTTGAAGTACTGCAGCTGACATCCCACTGTACAACGACATTTACCTCTCATGTTATCTGAGGTGTGGCTCATCATCACCACTGTATGTGTCACAAATACTGTGCATTTATCCATATGTACCCGGAGCATGTCAGCAATGCCTTCATAGCTGCTAATGTGTATGTGAATGTTTGTCTGTGAAGTCAAAATAATGACAATGTGATTATATATATAACATGGTTGAATCAGTCCAACAGTGGTTCATGCCATATTTCAGCCTTTTCCCTGTAGTCATTCAGTACAACACTGTGTGTTAGACATTAGCATCCTAGCAGGCTTACAGTTGAGACCATAAGGGAAGGGAGAATCTGTTCTGCAGTTAAGGACGACTTGAGGCTGAAACAGTTCTGTTTTTGTGTCTAACTTTATTTTATATATTTAAAAAGAGACTATAAATATAGTGGATACATAGAAATAATGTATTTTTAACAAAGTACCATGACTGTTTATATAACAGACTAAAGTACAATTAACATGACCATGTTATAAGTCTGCAGTTGAGGACATTTTGAAGGGGATCAATTCTACTAATCTATTATCACAGTGTCTACCACCATGTTTTCAATATGTTTTTACTCATTCATTCACACTACCTTGTAAAACAACATGTAATCATTTGAGGGAAATATATTTAAATGGCATCAATTAAATCCCTAAACTAATAACGTGTTCGTCTGGTTTCTCTATATGTCTGTAATATGCAGTCCAAGCCTCTATCAATGTTACAGATATGTTCTGGATGTGACAATAATATTTCAACAGTTTTTATACTGTTCTCAGTAATGATTTGACAAAAATACATCTAAGGCCTGACAAAATGTAGATTCAATAGTAGAAGTATTGTTCAAGGGCCGAACAGAGGGATGGTAGAAGCAATAGAATAAATGACATTTATATTTAAAGGGTCTCCACACGATCTCTGCTACACATTACTCTGCTGTTCTTTCCTTGGCTGACACTTCTTCCTACTGTAGGGGGAGAGGCGGTGAGAGGCAGGACAGGAACACTGGTAACTTCCTTTATGGTTCAGGCACAGGTGAGAGCAGCCACCGTTCTTACGGCTGCACTCATTGATATCTGTTGATGAAACAGGGCAAAGGCCTGGTCAGGAAAATATCATTGGAAGTGATTTGTGATCGTAGATTTGTCAAAGACTTCCGTTTGATCAATTTATGTTGTGTGTGTGGGTGGATGTGTGTGTGTGTGTGTGTGTGCGTGTGTGTGCGCGTGTGTTAGTGGGTGGGTGTGTGTGTGTGTGTTAGTGGGTGGGTGTGGGTGTGTGTGTTAGTGGGTGGGTGTGGGTGGGTGGGTGTGGATGTGTGTGTGTGTGGATGTGTGTGTGTGGGTGGGTGTGGATGTGTGTGTGTGTGTGTT
Organism: Oncorhynchus kisutch; assembly: GCF_002021735.2. Lineage (NCBI taxonomy): Eukaryota > Metazoa > Chordata > Actinopteri > Salmoniformes > Salmonidae > Oncorhynchus > Oncorhynchus kisutch. The sequence goes on along the minus strand of NW_022262685.1, from coordinate 12,829 downwards.
AGAATGGATGTGTAGTCATCTCACCTCTGCAGTGGTGTCTGTCTGAGGACAGTTTGTATCCTCTGGGACAGATACAGCGGTGGGAGCCAGGCAGGTTCACACACTTCCACTGACACCGGTGTCCAGGTACACTGACCTCTGGCTCCTCACATTCATTGATGTCTGTAAAAGGATCAGTGTCATTCCAGCAGTTGAAGACAACCTGATCGCCATACACATTCTGTTTGCTGAATGACATTGTTGTATCTATTTTCTATTGATTCCATTAAGCTACGTGGAATTGTTTTAAGAATTCCACCAAGGATCATTTAGTTATTTTATTTTTGAATTTTAAGACCACTTGAAGTATAAAATATATACAGTACCAGTCAAAAGTTTGGACACATACTCATTCCAGGGTTTTTCTTTATATTTTACTATTGTACAATAATAGTGAAGACATCAAAACTATGAAATAACAATGGAATCATGAGGTAACCAAAAAAGTGTTAAACAAATTTCAGATTCTTCATAGTTGCCAGCCTTTGCCTTGATGACAGCTTTGCACACACTTGGCATTCTCTCAACCAGCTTCATCTGGAATGCTTTTCCAACAGTATTGAAGGAGTTCCCACATATGCTGAGCACTTTTTGGCTGCTTTTCCTTCACTATGCAGTCCAACTCATCCCAATCCATCTCTATTGGGTTGAGGTCAGGTGATTGTGGAGGCCAGGTCATCTGATGCAGCACTCCATCACACTTCTTGGTCAAATGGCCCTTACACAGCCTGGAGGTGTGTTTTGGGTCATTGTCCTGTTAGTGATTGTCCCACTAAGGCCAAACCACATGGGATGGCGTATTGCTGCAGAATGCTGTGGTAGCCATGCTGGTTAAGTGTGCCTTGAATTCGAAATAAATCAATGACAGTGTCACCAGCAAAGCACCATCGCACCTCCTCCTCCATGCTTCACGGCAGGAACCACACATGCAGAGATTATCCGTTCACCTACTCTGCGTCTCACAAAGACACGGTGGTTGGAACCAAAAATCACAAATTTGGACTCATCAGACCAAAGGCCAGATTTCCACCAGTCTAATGTCCATTGCTTGTGTTTCTTGACCCAAGCAAGTCTCTTCTTATTATTGGTATCCTTTAGTAGTGGTTTCTTTGCAGCAATTCGACCATGAAGCCTGATTCATGCAGTCTCCTCTGAACAGTTGATGTTGATGTGTCTGTTACTTGAACTCTGAGAAGCATTTATTTGGGCTTCAATTTCTGAGGCTAGTAACTCAAATGAACTTATCCTCTGCAGCAGAGGTAACGCTGGGTCTTCCTTTCCTGTGGCGGTCTTCATGAGAGCCAGTTTAATCATAGCTTATTTGAGCTGTTCTTGCCATAATATGGACTTGGTCTTTTACCAAACAGGCCTATCTTCTGTATACCACCCCTTCCTTGTCACAACACAACTGATTGGCTCAAACACATTTAGAAGGAAATCTGTCCTTTGGTCTGAAGAGTCCAAATTTGCACACCTCCAGGCGGTGTAAGGGCAATTTGACTAAGAAGGAGAGTGATGGAGTGCTGCATCAGATGACCTGGCCTCCACAATCACCCGAACTCAACCCAATTGAGATGGTTTGGGATGAGTTGGACTGCAGAGTGAAGGAAAAGCAGTGCTCAGCATATGTGGGAACTCCTTCAAGACCATTGGAAAAGCATTCTTCATGAAGCTGGTTGAGAGAATGCCAAGAGTGTGCAAAGCTGTCATTAAGTCAAAGGGTGGCTACTTTGAAGAATCTAAAATCTAAAATACATTTAGATTTTTTACAACTTTTTTTGGTTACTACATTATTCCATTTGTGTTATTTCATAGTTTTGATGTCTTCACTATTATTCTACAATGTAGATAGTAAATAGTTTAAAAAAAAATAAAAACCTTGAATGAGTAGGTGTCCAAACTTTTCGCTGGTATTATATACTTCCATAAATTTTTTCAACTGTACCCTTCATAAGAGTCTTGTGAGCGTTGTAGATCAAAATACGTGTTTGTGAGAGTCTGACCTTTCCACAGAGGGGTCATATTAGTGTGTAGCCCAAACAGTTTGGACGCTACAGACAGAAGTTGGCAGATCGTCTGTACCAACTTCAGAGGTGTCCCAAGATGCTTGTGGGGGGGTCATAGAGCAAAAGGGAGAACCCCATCATGTTCTTGAGTCTAATCTTTCCATAGAGATGTTTGGATGCTACAGACAATGTATATATATATATATTATTTTTTTTACCCCCAATTTCATGGTATTCAATTGTTGTAGTAGCTACTATCTTGTCTCATCGCTACAACTCCCGTACAGGCTCGGGAGAGACGAAGGCCGGTTGCGACAGAGCCTGGGCACGAACCCAGAGTCTCTGGTGGCACAGCTAGCGCTGCAGTACAGCGCCCTTAGCCACTGCGCCACCCGGGAGGCCCTACAGACAATATTTTGAGAGAATGATTTTCGGGATGCCTCATGGTCTGACAAACACCGCTCTAGCTCTGTCACCTTTCACCGCAGAAGTGTGACATCGGCTGATGTGGTGGATTGAGATGTCTCTAGCATTAATTGATGGATTTTTATGGGAGGATTATGCTAATTTGATTTCCGCGAGGATAATTAAGAGAGAGAGATATTCCACTAGTCTAATTAAAAGTTGTGGCATTCTATTAATTTCTGCTAAACCTACGGCATCCCAGTGTCTCCTACCTACACACTCCTTTCTGGACAGGTTTCCTCCAGGTATCGGGGTTGAGGGTTGTTTTCTGTACCCTGCGGGACACTCAGCCACACAGGCCCTTCCGTCCCCAGCCAGGGTGTGTCCATAGGGGCAAGAGCAGCGGAACGAGCCGAAGGTGTTGACGCAGGTCTGCTGGCAGCGCTGTTGCTGCTGACCCTCCACACACTCATCCACATCTGCACCGAGGACACACACACGCACAGGAACACACACACACACAATTAGGAAAGTGGCCTGTCTGATGCTGATGTCACAAAGGCCCCGAGATGAAAGAGTAGAGCAGCTCTGTCTCACTTTGATTCTCTCCGTCTCGCTCTGGCACACCTCATTACCATGGAGACCAGGCATGCACCGTTGGCTTTCATGTACAACAAAGGTGATGTGTGACGATGGCCTTTTGTTTTGATCGTGTCCGTGTTCAGCGTTCTGCTGCGACAGCAGTATGTGTTAGCTAACATCCACCTCTTCTGTTCCACTGATTGGATCGGCAGCCCTGGTCTCAGTGGTCTGGTTTCAATATGACAAATACAGAGACTAACAGACCAGGACAAAAACATCTGCTTTATAGAGGAAGCTGCAGTGTGTGGAAAACAACTCAGGAAGATATATCAACTACTGTACCTGCTAGTTGAGCTCCTGCTCTTTCCCAGGAGAGCACCTGTAGCTGTGTGTGTGTGTGTGTGTGTGTGTGTGTGTGTGTGTGTGTGTGTGTGTGTGTGTGTGTGTGTGTGTGTGTGTGTGTGTGTATGTGTGTAGATGTGTGTGTGTGTGTGTGTGTGTGTGTATGTGTGTGTGTGTGTGTGTGTGTGTGTGTGTGTGTGTGTGTGTGTGTGTGTGTGTAGGTGTGTGTGTGTGTATGTGTGTGTGTGTGTGTGTGTGTGTGTGTGTGTATGTGTATGTATGTGTGTGTGTGTGTGTGTGTGTGTGTGTGTGTGTGTGTGTGTGTGTGTGTGTGTGTGTGTGTGTGTGTGTGTGTGTGTGTATGTGTGTAGATGTGTGTGTGTGTTTACACCACTGCTGTCCTATAGGAATGTGTAAATGAATATGTATCTCTGCTGTATGGTATGCCTGTCTGAGTCAGATTATAGCATGTGTAGATATTGTGCTAGTCAGCTCTGTCTACAGGAGAAAACCACCTGTTTATTCAACCACCTGTCTATAGACAGTGAATCATGGTAGTACTTTATTCTGAGACGCAAATGATGGGTTACTACCTGGAAATAAACTGTGGAGGGAAAATAGAAAGAGTGAGAAAGTATTTCTCCAAAGTTAAACACTTTTTTTTTTTTTACGGAAGCCAATTTCAACCTTTTAAAGGTGGATAATTTGACCCAAGTTATTTACTCGACACCCAAAACCAAATGTCCAGCTGTCACAAGAGACTACTTTGTAGGTGCACCGTGGAACAGAGATCATGAAACATATATTAACGGGGTCTTTCCTCAGGCTGTAGCTTGTTCCTCTGCACTGCTGCCTTGTGATCAGAGTGTTAAAGATGTTTTGGATCAAGAATGTATAGCTCTAAATGGGGGATGTAAAAACATCATTGAATTTAGGGGGCATCGTGATCACATCGTAGACCCTGTTGGTGCAGACACTACAGCTGTTCTTTATACAGAGACTGTGGACAGAAGACATCTTGGCTAGTCAGAGACTGTGGAGGAAGACATCTTGGCTAGTCAGAGGCTGTGGACAGAAGACATCTTGGCTAGTCAGAGACTGTGGAGGAAGACATCTTGGCTAGTCAGAGACTGTGGAGGAAGACATCTTGGCTAGTCAGAGACTGTGGAGGAAGACATCTTGGCTAGTCAGAGGTTATGGAGGAAGACATCTTGGCTAGTCAGAGACTGTGGAGGAAGACATCTTGGCTAGTCAGAGACTGTGGAGGAAGACATCTTGACTAGTCAGAGACTGTGGAGGAAGACATCTTGGCTAGTCAGAGACTGTGTACAGAAGACATCTTGGCTAGTCAGAGACTGTGGGCAGAAGACATCTTGGCTAGTCAGAGACTGTGGAGGAAGACATATTGGCTAGTCAGAGACTGTGGAGGAAGACATCTTGGCTAGTCAGAGGTTATGGAGGAAGACATCTTGGCTAGTCAGAGACTGTGGAGGAAGACATCTTGGCTAGTCAGAGACTGTGGACAGAAGACATCTTGGCTAGTCAGAGACTGTGGACAGAAGACATCTTGGCTAGTCAGAGACTGTGGACAGAAGACATCTTGGCTAGTCAGAGACTGTGGACAGAAGACATCTTGGCTAGTCAGAGACTGTGGACAGAAGACATCTTGGCTAGTCAGAGACTGTGGAGGAAGACATCTTGGCTAGTCAGAGACTGTGGACAGAAGACATCTTGGCTAGTCAGAGACTGTGGACAGAAGACATCTTGGCTAGTCAGAGACTGTGGACAGAAGACATCTTGGCTAGTCAGAGACTGTGGACAGAAGACATCTTGGCTAGTCAGAGACTGTGGACAGAAGACATCTTGGCTAGTCAGAGACTGTGGACAGAAGACATCTTGGCTAGTCAGAGACTGTGGACAGAAGACATCTTGGCTAGTCAGAGACTGTGGACAGAAGACATCTTGGCTAGTCAGAGACTGTGGACAGAAGACATCTTGGCTAGTCAGAGACTGTGGACAGAAGACATCTTGGCTAGTCAGAGACTGTGGACAGAAGACATCTTGGCTAGTCAGAGACTGTGGAGGAAGACATCTTGGCTAGTCAGAGACTGTGGAGGAAGACATCTTGGCTAGTCAGAGACTGTGGAGGAAGACATATTGGCTAGTCAGAGACTGTGGACAGAAGACATCTTGGCTAGTCAGAGACTGTGGACAGAAGACATCTTGGCTAGTCAGAGACTGTGGACAGAAGACATCTTGGCTAGTCAGAGACTGTGGACAGAAGACATCTTGGCTAGTCAGAGACTGTGGACAGAAGACATCTTGGCTAGTCAGAGACTGTGGACAGAAGACATCTTGGTTGGTCAGAGACTGTGGACAGAAGACATCTTGGCTAGTCAGAGACTGTGGACAGAAGACATCTTGGCTAGTCAGAGACTGTGGACAGAAGACATCTTGGCTAGTCAGAGACTGTGGAGGAAGACATCTTGGCTAGTCAGAGACTGTGGAGGAAGACATCTTGGCTAGTCAGAGACTGTGGAGGAAGACATCTTGGCTAGTCAGAGACTGTGGAGGAAGACATCTTGGCTAGTCAAGGCAACAAAAACAAGACATTTGATCTCCCCCCAACAAGGAGGAGCACAAACACAACACTGACTAGGGGTTTTTCATAAAGTTAAATACTTATCTCTACCACAAAGCATGGTTCATGTGTAGTAGCTCTTGCACCAGTTGTTTCAGGTGAAACACATCCCTTGAGTACTTGTGTTAGTTGCTACGGCTTTAACGCAATGGGTGAACACTGTCTGGTGTCGCACAGGAGACCCTGGGTTCAAACACACGTCTCTCACCTCGATTGATTGTTTGACTGACCTCTACAGGTACGGTGATCCTCTAACAGGATGAAGCCTGGTCTGCAGTGACACTGAGCTTGTTCCTGGTTCACACTACACAGCTGGGAACAGCCTCCGTTGTTCAGGGCGCAGGGGGTCACCTCTAGGGTTAGAGGTCAGAGGTTAGAGATGGGGGAGTCAGTGTCTCATGTCTGTATTCCATTTTTTTTGTGTATATCATGTCTGTATATCCTGTCTGTCTGTATGGTCTGTCTGTATATCCTGTCTGTCTGTATGGTCTGTCTGTATATCCTGTCTGTCTGTATGGTCTGTCTGTATATCCTATCTGTCTGTATGGTCTGTCTGTATATTCTGTTTATTGTCTGGTAACATTTCACCAGATCAAATGTTTGGTACATGTAAATGTGCTTGGTGATTAAAGGTGATTAGGACTCTGTATAGGACTATAGCAGGTGTGCAGGCTGTATGTGTTATGATAGGGCTGGAATAAAGTCCCTGCAGGAGGGTGACTCTCCAGGAGTAGGGCTGGAATAAAGACCCTGCAGGAGGGTGACTCTCCAGGAGTAGGGCTGGAATAAAGACCCTGCAGGAGGGTGACTCTCCAGGAGTAGGGCTGGAATAAAGTCCCTGCAGGAGGGTGACTCTCCAGGAGTAGGGCTGGAATAAAGACCCTGCAGGAGGGTGACTCTCCAGGAGTAGGGCTGGAATAAAGACCCTGCAGGAGGGTGACTCTCCAGGAGTAGGGCTGGAATAAAGACCCTGCACGAGGGTGACTCTCCAGGAGTAGGGCTGGAATAAAGACCTTGGAGGAGGGTGACTCTCCAGGAGTAGGGCTGGAATAAAGACCCTGCAGGAGGGTGACTCTCCAGGAGTAGGGCTGGAATAAAGTCCCTGCAGGAGGGTGACTCTCCAGGAGTAGGGCTGGAATAAAGACCCTGCAGGAGGGTGACTCTCCAGGAGTAGGGCTGGAATAAAGACCCTGCAGGAGGGTGACTCTCCAGGAGTAGGGCTGGAATAAAGACCCTGCAGGAGGGTGACTTTCCAGGAGTAGGGCTGGAATAAAGACCCTGCAGGAGGGTGACTCTCCAGGAGTAGGGCTGGAATAAAGACCCTGCAGGAGGGTGACTCTCCAGGAGTAGGGCTGGAATAAAGACCCTGCAGGAGGGTGACTCTCCAGGAGTAGGGCTGGAATAAAGACCCTGCAGGAGGGTTACTCTCCAGGAGTAGGGCTGGAATAAAGTCCCTGCAGGAGGGTGACTCTCCAGGAGTAGGGCTGGAATAAAGACCCTGCAGGAGGGTGACTCTCCAGGAGTAGGGCTGGAATAAAGACCCTGCAGGAGGGTGACTCTCCAGGAGTAGGGCTGGAATAAAGACCCTGCAGGAGGGTGACTTTCCAGGAGTAGGGCTGGAATAAAGACCCTGCAGGAGGGTGACTCTCCAGGAGTAGGGCTGGAATAAAGACCCTGCAGGAGGGTGACTCTCCAGGAGTAGGGCTGGAATAAAGACCCTGCAGGAGGGTGACTTTCCAGGAGTAGGGCTGGAATAAAGACCCTGCAGGAGGGTGACTCTCCAGGAGTAGGGCTGGAATAAAGACCCTGCAGGAGGGTGACTCTCCAGGAGTAGGGCTGGAATAAAGACCCTGCAGGAGGGTGACTCTCCAGGAGTAGGGCTGGAATAAAGACCCTGCAGGAGGGTTACTCTCCAGGAGTAGGGCTGGAATAAAGTCCCTGCAGGAGGGTGACTCTCCAGGAGTAGGGCTGGAATAAAGACCCTGCAGGAGGGTGACTCTCCAGGAGTAGGGCTGGAATAAAGACCCTGCAGGAGGGTGACTCTCCAGGAGTAGGGCTGGAATAAAGACCCTGGAGGAGGGTTACTCTCCAGGAGTAGGGCTGGAATAAAGACCCTGGAGGAGGGTTACTCTCCAGGAGTAGGGCTGGAATAAAGACCCTGCAGGGGGGTAGTTCTCCAGGAGTAGGGCTGGAATAAAGACCCTGCACGAGGGTGACTCTCCAGGAGTAGGGCTGGAATAAAGACCCTGGAGGAGGGTTACTCTCCAGGAGTAGGGCTGGAATAAAGACCCTGCAGGGGGGTAGTTCTCCAGGAGTAGGGCTGGAATAAAGACCCTGGAGGAGGGTGACTCTCCAGGAGTAGGGTTGGCCACACCTGCATTTAGACTTTACCTTCACTGAGCCCCAGCAATTTAAAACAGGACTGTTTTCCAACAACCACAGCTGGTCCCAATCCACTCCCTACCCATCAAAGAGTTAGTTCCAAGAGGAAGGGGAAAGAAGTGAATTGGGACCGGCTGCCGCAGTCTACCAAGCACAGCACTGACTTCCTGGTCAGTCACTCAGTTAGTCAGTTAGTGAGAGATGATGCGTGTAACAGATATTCTGATGTCACTGAGGTAATAATGTAGAAAACAGAGAGAGCTGCACATGTCTCCTTTCATTACCTATTTCTCTCCTAACACACATCTATGCACATCATCTATACATATCTCCACACACATCATATATACACCTCATCGATACACCTCATCTCCACACAATCTATACACATCATCTCCACACACCATCTAGACACCATCTAGATGAGGTGTGGAGATGATGTGTACAGATGAGGTGTGGAGATGATGTGTAGAGATGAGGTGTGGAGATGATGTGTACAGATGAGGTGTGGAGATGGTGTATAGATGAGGTGTGGAGATGGTGTATAGATGAGGTGTGGAGATGGTGTGGAGATGATGTGTATAGATGATGTGTATCATTATATACTTCATCTATTTACATCATCTCTACACATCTCTACACCTCATCTGTACACATCATCTCTACACATCTCTACACCTCATCTGTACACATCATCTCTACACATCTCCACACCTCATCTCTACACATCATCTCCACACCTCATCTGTACACATCATCTCCACACCTCATCTCTACACATCATCTCCACACCTCATCTCTACACATCTCTACACCTCATCTCTACACATCATCTCCACACCTCATCTCTACACATCATCTCCACACCCTCATCTCTACACATCATCTCCACACCTCATCTCTACACAGCAACTAACAGGGTTAAGTACAGGGACCCTTAACTTCTCACCTGCCCAAACACAGAGGACACAGTCGATGAGGTGAACACGGCAACATACGTCCTGAACAAAGCTTCTATGGCCTTTCTGTTGCTCTTCAGTTTGGTAGTACAGAATCTGTAGAGAGGCATCACAATGGGGCATGATAGAGCAGTGTCTTACCCAAGCAGACCGGGGTGAGACCACTCCACCGTCCAGCCTGCAGACAGTAGCTGTGGATATCCCCGTGGGCCAGGGTGTACCCTGCATAGCAGGCGTACTGGATGTAGTGTTTGTAGTCCCGGGGACCGGGGTTGTCTACCGTACGGAAGTAGAAGGTGCCATGAGCTGGCAGGGGAGGGTAAGGGCACAGCGGACGCCTGTTTAGGGTCACAGGCCTGGGCAGCTTCTCTGTGTTTGTAGCACCCTTAATAAGATGCTGGTCTGACCTGTTTACAGACGGATACGATGAGGTCCCATTGTGTCGAGATGTTTCACCACCATCGCCGGACAATGGCGACGATGACGTCTCGTTCGCCTGACTGTGATGACTGTCACTTGTGTCGGTTTCATTGTCCTGTGAGGACCCGTTTGATGCCAGATCCGGAGAGGTCACGTTGCGTCGATGAGTTTCAACACCATCATCATCATCATCATCAGATAATGATGCAGTCTCCTTCACTTGGATGTGATGACCATACGTGTCTGTTCCATTGACCCAGTGGCTGGTGGTGTTGCTGGAGTTGATGAAGCTTGTGGAGCTGGTCTCAGTGGGTTTCTGAGGACGGGGCTCCTGTGTGTCTGTGCTGCTCACATCTGCTGGCTCCGTAACACCCTGGCCAGGCTCCAACTGGGTGGCCCTGTCAGCACCCGCCTTCCTGGTAATGAATCCTCCTGCATAGCCTGGGCTATAGAGGTCCCCTGGTGCCAATACCCTTCAGCGACCGGCAGGCTGGATGTGGATGTAATGGTCTCTGTAGTAGCAGAGGAGGATGTGGAGGCCTGAGGTCTAGTGGGCTTCTCAGGGGCCCCTTCTCTGTCTGTTAGATCCCTGGTGTCTTTCAAATTCTCCTCCACATGGTGAGCTTTGGGGCTGCGGTCTATGGAGTGTGGGTCTTTTAGGTGGGTGTGGGGGTCTTTAGGTGGTGCGTTGGCCAGCGACACGGGCTTGGAGGCGGTGTTAGCGATGGTATTGTAGTGAAGCTGTAGGTGGTTCTTCAGAGCAGACAGCACGGCAAGGTTCTGGCTCTGGATCCTGGGCATCGGGACGGTGGGCTCCTTCTGCTTCCATGAACTCATCATATCAGACTCTAGGAGGGAAGAGGCACAGAGGAGGATCAGGAGAACATCATATCAGACTCTAGGAGGGAGAGGCACAGAGGAGGATCAGGAGACATCATATCAGACTCTAGGAGGGAAGAGGCACAGAGGAGGATCAGGAGACATCATATCAGACTCTAGGAGGGAAGAGGCACAGAGGAGGATCAGGAGACATCATATCAGACTCTAGAGGGAGAGGCACAGAGGAGGATCAGGAGACATCATCAGACTCTAGGAGGAAGAGGCACAGAGGAGGATCAGGAGACATCATCAGACTCTAGGAGGGAGAGGCACAGAGGAGGATCAGGAGACATCATATCAGACTCTAGGAGGGAGAGGCACAGAGGAGGATCAGGAGACATCATATCAGACTCTAGGAGGGAAGAGGCACAGAGGAGGACCAGGAGACATCATATCAGACTCTAGGAGGGAGAGGCACAGAGGAGGATCAATACCAGGAGACACCATCAGACTCTAGGAGGGGAGAGGCACAGAGGAGGACCAGGAGACATCATCAGACTCTAGGAGGGGGAGAGCACAGAGGAGGACCAGGAGACATCAGACTCTAGGAGGGACAGGCACAGAGGGAGGACCAGCAGACATCATCAGACTCTAGGAGGGGAGAGGCACAGAGGAGGATCAATACCAGGAGACACCATCAGACTCTAGGAGGGGAGAGGCACAGAGGAGGACCAGGAGACATCATCAGACTCTAGGAGGGGAGAGGCACAGAGGAGGACCAGGAGACATCAGACTCTAGGAGGGACAGGCACAGAGGAGGACCAGCAGACATCATCAGACTCTAGGAGGGAGAGGCACAGAGGAGGACCAGGAGACATCATATCAGACTCTAGGAGGGAAGAGGCACAGAGGAGGACCAGGAGACATCATATCAGACTCTAGGAGGGAGAGGCACAGAGGAGGACCAGGAGACACCATCAGACTCTAGGAGGGGAGAGGCACAGAGGAGGACCAGGAGACATCATATCAGACTCTAGGAGGGGAGAGGCACAGAGGAGGATCAGGAGACATCATCAGACTCTAGGAGGGAGAGGCACAGAGGAGGATCATTACCAGGAGACATCATCAGACTCTAGGAGGGGAGAGGCACAGAGGAGGATCATTACCAGGAGACATCATCAGACTCTAGGAGGGGAGAGGCACAGAGGAGGATCAGGAGACATCATATCAGACTCTAGGGGGGAGAGGCACAGAGGAGGACCAGGAGACATCATCAGACTCTAGGAGGGGAGAGGCACAGAGGAGGACCAGGAGACATCATCAGACTCTAGGAGGGGAGAGGCACAGAGGAGGACCAGGAGACATCATCAGACTCTAGGAGGGGAGAGGCACAGAGGAGGACCAGGAGAGACATCAGACTCTAGGAGGGGAGAGGCACAGAGGAGGACCAGGAGACATCATCAGACTCTAGGAGGGGAGAGGCACAGAGGGACCAGGAGACATCTACAGACTCTAGGAGGGGAGAGGCACAGAGGAAGGAGGATCATTACCAGGAGACATCATCAATCGATGTCTTCGTTTAAAGCAGGGTAAAAATCAGATTACATGGTATGTTTAATAATTAGTCCACATGAAGGAGGTAGCCTAGGGGGCAAAGGGGGCAAAGAGGACTAAGTCAGTAAGTCAAGTCTCTCACCCTTGCAGACAGGCTTGGTGCCGTTCCAGTTCTGGCCCTTGCAGTAGAGCAGTGAGTGTCCATAGAGCCTGTAGCCAGCATCACAGCTGAAGAGAGCCCAGGACCCGTCCTCTGTCACACTGGTAACCCCCTGCAGGAGATCCCCTGGGCTGGGACACCCAGAGGCTGGAATATACACACAGGAGATTCAACACAGATTAGAAGAGAAAGAGAGAAATAAAGAGAGAGAGAAATCCAATTTCTATTGGGTGAAATACCACAGTGTGGAATCACAGCAGCAAGAAAAGGGCAACTAGTGAAGAACAAAGACCATTGTAAATACAACCTATATTTATTTATTTCCCCTTTTGTACTTTAACTATTGCACATCATTACAACACTGTATATAAACATAATATGACATTTGAAATGTCTTTATTCTTTTGGAACTTCTGTGAGTGTAATATTTACTGTTCACTTTTTGTTTATTTCACTTGCTTTAGCAATGCAAACACATATTTCCCATGCCGATAAAGCCCCTTGAATTGAGAGAGAGAGA
>NW_022262684.1:0-4919 GCF_002021735.2 Oncorhynchus kisutch | reverse complement strand
CCACCCCTGACTCTCCCCAACCACCCCTGACTCTCCCCTCCACCCCAAACTCTCCCTAACTCTCTTCACCACCCGCAACTCTCCCCACCACCCCTGACTCTACCCACCACCCGCACTCTCCCCACCACCCCTGACTCTACCCACCACCCCTGACTCTCCCCACCACCCCCGACTCTCCCCACCACCCCCAACTCTCCCCACCACACCCCCAACTCTCCCCTCCACCCTGACTCTCCCCCACCCCTGACTCTCCCCACCACCCCTGACTCTCCCCACCACCCCTGACTCTCCCCTCCCCCCAACTCTCCCTAACTCTCCCCCTCCACCCCCAACTCTCCTCCCCCAACTCTCTCCAACTCTCCCCACCACCCCTGACTCTCCCTAACTCTCCGCACCACCCCTGACTCTCCCTAACTCTCCCTTACTCTCCCCACCACCCCTGACTCTCCCTAACTCTCCCCCACCACCCCTGACTCTGCCTAACTCTCCCCACCACCCCTGACTCTGCCTAACTCTCCCCACCACCCCTGACTCTCCCTAACTCTCCCCACCACCCTGACTCTCCCTAACTCTCCCCACCACCCCTGACTCTCCCTAACTCTCCCCACCACCCCCTGACTCTCCTAACTCTCCCCACCACCCCTGACTCTCCCCACCACCCCTGACTCTCCCTAAATCTCCCACCACCCCTGCCTCTCCCCACCTCTCCCCACCACTCCTGACTCTCCCTAACTCTCCCCACCACCCCTGACTCTCCCTAACTCTCCCACCACCCCTGCCCTCCCCACCTCTCCCCACCACTCCTGACTCTCCCCACCCTGACTCTTCCTAACTCCCCTTACTCTCCCCACCACCCTGACTCTCCCCCACCCCTGACTCTCCCTAACTCTCCCCACCACCCCGACTCTCCCTAACTCTCCCCACACCCCCGACTCTCCTAACTCTCCCCCACCACCCCTGACTCTCCCTAACTCCCTCCCACCACCCTGACCTCTCCCTAACTCCCCCCACCACCCCTGACTCTCCCCACCACCTGCTCTCCCCCTCCAACCCAAACTCTCCCTGACTCTCCCTCCACCCCAACTCTCCCTAACTCTCAACTCTCCCCTCCACCCCCAACTCTCCTACCTAAACTCTCCCCCACATCCTGACTCTACAACCCAACCCCGCTTGACTCTCCTAACTCTCCCCCTCCTCCCCAACTCTCCCCCTAACTCTCCCCTCCACCCCCCACTCTCCTAACTCTCCTCACACCACCCGCACTCTCCCCACCACCCCCTGACTCTAACCCACCACCCCTGGACTCTCCCCTCCACCCCTGACTCTCCCCTCCCACCCTGACTCTCCCCACCACCCCCTGACTCTCCCCACCACCCCCTGACTCTCTCCCACCACCCATGATCTCCCCCACCACCCCTGACTCTCCCCACCACCCCCAACTCTCCCCTCCACCCCCAACTCTCCCCTCCACCCCTGACTCTCCCCACCACCCCTGACTCTCCCCTCCACCCCTGCCTCTCCCCACCACCCCTGACTCTCCCCACCACCCCTGACTCTCCCCACCACCCCTGACTCTCCCCTCCCACCCCTGACTCCCCCAACCCTCTGACTCCCCCCACCACCCCTGACTCTCCCCCACCACCCCTGACTCTCCCCTCCCCCCCAACTCTCCCTAACTCTCCCCTCCACCCCCAACTCTCCCTAACTCTCCTCACCACCCGCAACTCTCCCCACCACCCCTGACTCTAACCACCACCCGCAGCTCTCCCACCACCCCTGACTCTACCCACCACCCTCCTGACTTCCCCACCACCCCCCAACTCTACCCACCACCCCCAACTCTCCCCACCACCCCAAACCTCCCCTCCACCCCTGACTCTCCACACCACCCCCGACTCTCCCCAACACCCCCAACTCTCCCCACCACCCCCAACTCTCCCCACCATCCCCAACTCTCCCCTCCACCCCTGACTCTCCCCACCACCCCTGACTCTACCACCACCCGCAGCTCTCCTCACCACCACCTGACAACTCTACCCACCACCCCTGACTCTCCCCACCACCCCTGACTCTACCCACCACCCGCAGCTCTCCCCACCACCCCTGACTCTCCCCACCACCCCCAACTCTACCCACCACCCCAACTCTCCCACCACCCCCAACTCTCCCTCCACCCCTGACTCTCCCCACCACCCCCGACTCTCCCCACCACCCCAACTCTCCCCACCACCCCAACTCTCCCCTCCACCCCTGACTCTCCCACCACCCCTGACTCTCCCCACCACCCCTGACTCTCCCCACCACCCCTGACTCTCCCCACCACCCCTGACTCTCCCCACCACCCCTGACTCTACCCACCACCCCTGACTCTCCCCACCACCCCCTACTCTCCCCTCCACCCCTGACTCTCCCCACCACCCCTGACTCTCCCCACCACCCCTGACTCTCCCCTCCACCCCCAACTCTCCCTAACTCTCTTCACCACCCGCAACTCTCCCCACCACCCCTGACTCTACCCACCACCCGCAACTCTCCCCACCACCCCTGGCTCTACCCACCACCCCTGACTCTCCCCACCACCCCCGACTCTCCCCACCACCCCAAACTCTCCCCACCACCCCCAACTCTCCCCTCCACCCCTGACTCTCCCCACCACCCTGACTCTCCCCACCACCCCTGACTCTCCCCACCACCCCTAACTCTCCATAACTCTCCCGACCACCCCTAACTCTCCCCACCACCCCTGACTCTCCCCTAACTCTCCCCACCACCCCTGACTCTCCCTAACTCTCCCTTACTCTCCCCACCACCCCTGACTCTCCCTAACTCTCCCCACCACCCCCTGACTCTCCCTAACTCTCCCCACCACCCCTGACTCTGCCTAACTCTCCCCCACCACCCCTGACTCTCCCTAACTCTCCCCACCACCCCTGACTCTCCCTAACTCTCCCCACCACCCCCTGACTCTCCCCACCACCCCTGACTCTCCCTAACTCTCCCACCACCCCTGCCTCTCCCCACCACTCCTGACTCTCCCTAACTCTCCCCACCACCCCTGACTCTCCCCCACCACCCCCTGACTCTCCCTAACTCTCCCATCACCCCTGCCTCTCCCCACCTCTCCCCACCACTCCTGACTCTCCCCACCACCCCTGACTCTTCCTAACTCTCCCTTACTCTCCCCACCACCCCTGACTCTCCTCACCTCCCCTGACTCTCCCTAACTCTCCCCACCCACCCCGACTCTCCCTAACTCTCCCCACCACCCCCGACTCTCCCTAACCTCTCCCCCACCACCCCTGACTCTCCCTAACTCTCCCCACCACCCCTGACTCTCCCTAACTCTCCCACCACCCCTGACTCTCCCTAACTCTCCCCACCACCCTGACTCTCCCCTCCAACCCAAACTCTCCCTGACTCTCCCCTCCACCCCCCAACTCTCCCTAACTCTCCCCCTCCACCCCCAACTCTCCCTAACTCTCCTCTCCACCCCCAACTCTCCCTAACTCTCCCTTCCACCCCAACTCTCCCTAACTCTCCCCTGCACCCCAACTCTCCCTAACTCTCCCCTCCACCCCCAACTCTACCTAACTCTCCCCACCATCCCTGACTCTACCCACCACCGCTGACTCTCCCTAACTCTCCCCTCCTCCCCCCAACTCTCCGTAACTCTCCCCTCCACCCCCAACTCTCCCTAACTCTCCCCTCCACCCCCAACTCTCCCTAACTCTCCTCACCACCCGCAACTCTCCCCACGACCCCTGACTCTCCTCACCACCCCCGACTCTCCCCTCCACCCCTGACTCTCCCTAACTCTCCCCACCACCCCTGACTCTCCCTAACTCTCCCCACCACCCCTGACTCTCCCCACCACCCCTGACTCTCCCCACCACCCCTGACTCTCCCCACCTCTCCCCACCACTCCTGACTCTCCCCACCACCCCCGACTCTCCCTAACTCTCCCCACCACCCCCGACTCTCCCTAACTCTCCCCACCACCCCCGACTCTCCCTAACTCTCCCCACCACCCCTGACTCTCCCTAACTCTCCCCACCACTCCTGACTCTCCCTAACTCTCCCCTCCTCCCCCAACTCTCCCTAACTCTCCCCTCCTCCCCCAACTCTCCCTAACTCTCCCCTCCAACCCAAACTCTCCCTGACTCTCCCCTCCACCCCCAACTCTCCCTAACTCTCCCCCTCCACCCCAACTCTCCCTAACTCTCCCCTCCACCCCCAACTCTCCCTAACTCTCCCTTCCACCCCAACTCTCCCTAACTCTCCCCTCCACCCCCAACTCTACCTAACTCTCCCCCACCATCCCTGACTCTCTACCCACCACCGCTGACTCTCCCTAACTCTCCCCTCCTCCCCCAACTCTCCCTAACTCTCCCCTCCACCCCCAACTCTCCCTAACTCTCCCCTCCACCCCCAACTCT
This sequence comes from Oncorhynchus kisutch, assembly GCF_002021735.2. Taxonomy (NCBI): domain Eukaryota; kingdom Metazoa; phylum Chordata; class Actinopteri; order Salmoniformes; family Salmonidae; genus Oncorhynchus; species Oncorhynchus kisutch. Next base: position 483 of record NW_022262684.1, on the reverse strand, counting down.
CCCTAACTCTCCTAACCACCCGCAAACTCTCCCCACCACCCCTGACTCTACCCACCACCCCTGACTCTCCTCACCACCCCCCGACTCTCCCCTCCACCCCTGACTCTCCCCACCACCCCTGACTCTCCCCACCACCCCTGACTCTCCCTAACTCTCCCCACCACCCCCGACTCTCCCTAACTCTCCCCACCACCCCGACTCTCCCTAACTCTCCCCACCACCCCTGACTCTCCCTAACTCTCCCCACCACCCCTGACTCTCCCTAACTCTCCCCTCCTCCCCCCAACTCTCCCTAACTCTCCCCTCCAACCCAAACTCTCCCTGACTCTCCCCTCCACCCCCAACTCTCCCTAACTCTCCCCTCCACCCCCAACTCTCCCTAACTCTCCCTTCCACCCCAACTCTCCCTAACTCTCCCCTCCACCCCCCAACTCTACCTAACTCTCCCCACCATCCCTGACTCTACCCACCACCGCTAACTCT